>NC_056589.1:10931794-11231794 GCF_018340385.1 Cyprinus carpio
AAAAGCATCTGCTAACTCATATAAACCATAACATGCACAAAGTAAATACAGGTAGGTCTCAGAAAATTAGAATATTGTGGACAGAAATGTCGGTCTTCTGAAAAATATGTTCACGTATATGCACTAAATACTTGGTTGGGCCTCCATTTGCTTGAAATACTGCATCAGTGTGACGAGGCATGAAGGCAATACACATGTGGCACTGCTGAGGTGTTATGGAAGCCTAGGTTTCTTTAAAGGGGTCATGAAATGAGAAACCAAATTTGCCTTGATCTTTTGGAATATAAGAGGTCTTTGTACCATTAAAACGTCCTGCAAGTTTCATAGCTTAAGACGTCCTCCCCATTATAAACAAGCCATTTATTTAATCAAGCTCTAAATACAGCTCGTTCTGGATCCACGGTGCGAAGTGACGTCACGGTGCGAAGTGACGTTCCAACCATTTGCATATGACCGCCTCCAGCACAAGACAACTAAGCTCATTTCGTATCGTTGTCGCCGAGTGGCGCGCCTCACAAGTGTTCAGTCGACGGACAGCGAGTGGGTCCGTGTACAGGAAAATTACAATGCCACGCAGTATGGCGTTATTTCCTTGTCAAATGTCGAGAGCGCATTATTGTAGCGCGAAAGTACATTAATATAATGTGCGAGCGCGAATCTCTCTGCTCGCGCACGGGAACTGGGCGCGCGCTCTCAGATACACGTTGCTCTTGTAAGAATTTTCTCTGGGCTCGCTCAGAGAGTATGCCTGCACTTAAACCGTGTTCAGTGCAATCGCGAATCTCTCCTCTTTGCTTAAAAGAAAGCGTGTATGTGCTTAGACTGTGTCCCGTGCGTTCGCGCATGGCCAAGTACTCTTCTCTTCGAATTCTTTCTCTTTGCTCTTGGCATAAATGCTGTCAAAACGGCAACAACCAATCAGAAATAGGCTTCAACGACTGACCAATGAAAACCGCGACATGTACAATGGAATCACATCGGTACCACGCTACTAAACAGTTACGCTCAATCCGCAAATGTTCTGGCTGGGGGGGGTTAATAATTGATCCATAGGCACTGTCGTTAGCCAATCATAACAGTGGGTGTTAACACTGAACTCTTAAAGGGAAAACAACCCAAAAACAGACTGTTTGAATCAAAGGATGAGAAACAGGGTGGGAAAATGTCATAATTCACTACATTTTAAAAGTTTTTTTTAAAAAAAACTATAGTAATACTATAATTGCACCTAGGGGACCATAATAATAAAATAAAAAAAAACCCATGTCATGACCCCTTTAAAAGCAGGTTCGTACCTCCGATCTTCCTGTTGGCAATGCCACATAGATTCCCTTTGGGGTTCAGGTCAGACGAGTTTGCAGGGCAATCAAGCACAGTGACTCCTTGGTCATTAAACCAGGTATTGGTACTTTTGGCAGTGTGAGCAGGTTCCAATTTCTGAAATTCTGGATATTTCAGTTTACTTTTTATTAATTTGCAAAAACTGTGTAGATTAAGAAGAAAAAAAATTAAATGTCTCTAGGAGACATTGCAGACATCTGCAATGTAACAAAGGGTGTAACAGTGACCACGTTTACATGCACCCTCATAATGCGATTATAATGGGATTTTAGCAATATTGCGATTATACTTTACCTCATGTAAACACAATACTTAATAATGTGATTAAGCTCATAATCGCATCAACTATAATCGTATTAAAACAGGTGGCGGATGCCGTTTTTAATCGCAGTATGCGGCCATGTAAACACTTTAATCGCACTAACTGAAGTGCGCGTGTTTGTCACGCACCTTAAACGTGTATTCATTTTAAACTTGACATTAGAAAGTTTTCCTGAACTCTGTCAACAAGACTCACTGTCAGCAGTCTGCCTTCATCCAGAAACAGCTCAGATAATGTGACAGCAGTGTATAAAACTGTTACAGGCACCGACATAATATTTCTGTCTTCATCACGGCACAGAATAACAAAATACGTCCATAAGAACCCGTTTGTTATTTAACGTACATAAATTAAAACAGTGGACAGTATATTAGTTCATCATTTGTGCTCTGCATTGGGCTATGTGTGAATAATCAGAAAATAAAAACTGCATGTAGGAGTGAAGAGGTTTGCTCCAGTCATGTAAACATCTTACTGTGATTAACTCTGTTCATTGGAAAGAATCGCATTATTGGTGTACATTTGACCCACTTGACTTGAACTGTTTGTTACGATCTTCTATTTTTGAATATATCACGTGATGCAACATGTTGTATAAATCTATATAATGTATCAGTTTCAAGTTTTACATTTAATTCAGTAATTCACACACTTTTCCACAAAATTCAAATTTTTGACCTACCTATATAGAATGCATACGTGAAAATGGTTATCTGGTTAGTTTGGCCATACCTTGACTATTTGGGGTCGATAAATCCTATAAATAGGTGGTAGGGTGCCTGCCATCAGCTGTTCTGCCTCCTCTGTCCAGAAGGCAAAGCGCTGCCCAAAGTTCTGCCCATGCCTATTCAAAAGTATGGTACTTTTAATGTAGCATAATTGTAAAGCAGACCAATGTTTTACTGATTGAAATGTGTCCTACCTTGCGATTGAGAATTTCTCCAGAATCTGGGGACACCACCACTTCCGAATAGATGGTATGTCAGTCTGCAATACACATGTAATATTGGAGTCTTGCATTGTTTGTTTTTTAACATTCTTGGATACATACATTCCATGAATTACAACTTACATCCAAAAAGTGAAACATGGCACCAGTACAGATGCAGAGGGGCATACTGTTAAAGAGAAAAATAATGATTACGGAGATTTAGGACAAACAGGAAAAAAAAGTGAGTAGCAATTGTATATGTTTACCATAAGCATGAATATCCCACAGCTCTGTCCATCTGACTGAACTGGAAATGGATGAAAAGTAATATACAGTTACTCAGATGTGATGTTGACAACCATATATAGTGTCCACTGAGCAAAATGAAATGGCAAAATTACATAGTAAGCAAAGTTACATCAAAATCTTTGCCCGTCTTCTCCACCCACGGTCCATTGGCCACTGCTCCTGCAAGTTGTCTGGAAAAAAATTATGCAAAACTGAATCCAGAGAATAAGGCTTTTACTCAAACCTGAAGCCAGAGAACAAGGCTTTTACTCAAACCTAAAGCCAGAGAACAAGGCTTTTACTCAAACCTAAAGCCAGAGAACAAGGCTTTTAATCAAACCTGAAGCCAGAGAACAAGGCTTTTAATCAAACCTAAAGCCAGAGAACAAGGCTTTTACTCAAACCTAAAGCCAGAGAACAAGGCTTTTAATCAAACCTGAAGCCAGAGAACAAGGCTTTTAATCAAACCTAAAGCCAGAGAAAAAAGGCTTTGCGCATGAACAGATATCAGTCCATTTGACTCCCTGTTGATCTGTATTGTTAAGGCTGTTACACAAGTGTCATCAGATTGAAGATTTTCAGAGTGCTGTTCAGGCTTAACTGGATGAAAAAAAAAAAAGGAAAAGGAAAACGCCCCCTATCATTGTATTAACTTTAATTCCCAAATGCACTTTCTGTTCTCTGTGTGTAGCCTTAATCGGTCACAGGTCAAACCTTGCTAGTCCTCTGCTTATGCATTTCAAACCTAAATATGGTTCGGTATTTCTTCTCTCAAACCATTTTGGACATATAGCTGGGTCCAGAAAAATAGCCTCCTTTTTAGCACTAAGTGAAGAACATTATTAATGTCAGCTATAGGGGCACCAACTGGTTTAAAAATAGAGGAAAAACTAAAAAAACAATGTTAACTGTTACACAAAAGCATGTAGTGGCTTGCTGTTTGTGACCCCCTAGACCATGATGCTGGCAAAATGATAGATCCACATTGTCTATGAAAAAAAAAACTACAATTCAGATCTCATTGGACATATCTTCACTGAGGTGTATCTGCTGGACTTGTCAAACATTATGCAAATTACCGGCAAAACTGGTTCCCTTAGTTTCCATTTAGGACTTCAAATAGGTCAGCAATGTACATCCATTCTCCTGAAATAATTGATGCATTTCATATACAATATTCTGTTATATCTCACATATGAAACCCCGCCCTACGTAAGAGTCCCCCCCCCCCCTCACATTTTAGAAATATTCTGTTATCTATTTTCATGGGACAGCACTGAATGAAAACTGACTTCTGCAATCTTAAGATAGTCAGGTGTACAGTTTGTATGCAGTAATAGATTTAGTGTCCCTCTGAAAATTAACTCTACATACAGCCATTAACGTCCTAAACAGCTGGCAACAAAAAAAGTGAGTACACCTCACAGCGAATGTCCTAATTGGCATAAACTGTCAATATTTTTTTGTGAGTACCATCATTATGCACTGCATTAACCCCTACAGACTTGAAATTCACCAGAGCTGCATAGCTTTCTATAGGAATCCTTCTCCCAATCCTTCATGATGACATCACAGAGCTGGTGGATGTTACACTCCTTGCTCTCCCCACCTTTCACTTTTGTTGCCAAGCTGTAAAAGACGTTACTGGCTGAGTTATTTTTTAGAGGACAATACATCTATACTGTTATACAAGCTGTACAGCGACTAACTTAAGATGCCTCACAGTTTCATTTCTATAGTGCTGTCCCCATGAATGACAAAGTATTTGTGAAAAAATGTGATAGGTGTACCACTTTTTGCACAAATTTATGTGTAAGCCATCAAAGTAAATACAAATACATACATGTTTCCTGGCTGCCTCCTCACCAGCCTGAAGCACGCATTCCCAATTGAAAGCACAGAATGTTTTGCATAATTACAATAAAGCATTAGAACCATCCAAACTCTTTACAGCAATATCCAACATTGCTCTCCACCTGTTTCATCTAGCCCCAGGCTCCAAAAGTCCTCCCTTTGAAGACAAACGGGCCATCCAGAACAACAATTTATTTTGCTGGACGTGTTCTGTCCAGCACATAGGTCAGCTAGAAATAAAAAATATCCCTGTTAGGAATGAGCAATCATGCATTTATGTAAAGCACACCAACAAGCTGTGTATGTGAACCATCCCGTTTAGTTTGGCACTCACCATGTTAAAAAAAGTTGCTGAGGACACAACCTCTTGGACCACAGTGGACCTTTATTTAATACTGTGGTCCACCCGTCCAAAGCGTTTTGGCTGCCCTCAGATTCATGGCTTATGATCTACACAACAGGAAGTAAATACTAATCGTCATTGTGTCAAGTGTCATGTCTATGTGCGCCAAGTAGGATTATTACAATACCTTGTGGCCAAAAGTAAGGCCTTAGCTGCGCAACATTAACTTTCTGTATTTTCCCTAACATAGCCACACCCTTCTCTGTCAGGGATGTGAGGTTGAATGGCCCTTGGTGTAGATCCTGCAAACAATTTCCCTTCTTCACAATTAGGACCCCATCGTCCCCCTGCCTTTCACTGAGCACTGGCGAACCCCTTTCCTTTTCTTTGCCTCAAAAGCCTTTTTTTGTTTCCCCTGTGCCTTTTCAATGTTTTTCCGTACCTTAAAGATAAGAATATATATTATTGTGCGAACATTCTTATTCAAATTGAACAAGCCATCCACACAACTCTGAACAAACCGTTTCATTGAGGGCCTTGACTCCAGCTAGTTTTAGCTCCAGCTCCTCCTCTGGGTCCACCAATTCAAAGGTACCATTTGTCTCACAGACATTTAATGCCTGTGGTAGACGGAGGTGCCTATTGTACATTAAAAAGTACGGGCTGTACTTGGTGGATGACTAATTTGAAACAAAATGTTTTGCATCAAATCACAAAATAAAACTCTTAAAACATGTATGCAATATACCTTATCTAGTCATTTTGAATAATAACCTGTTTTGCAGTGTTTATTCCATAAACTATGGCCTGCAGGTGGAATTACTACATGCACTTTAGTATACATTGGCTAAACTGAGAATCCTCTTTACATTTTGATTAGTTCTCTCATCCTTCAACATAGAAAGGAATTACTACATGCACTTTAGTATACATTGGCTAAAGCTGACTTTACTGTTTTGCGGGATGTCATGATGGCACACTTACTTGGCCGTTTGACTGGGGATGGTATGCACTTGTGATGGCATGTTTGTGTTCAGCGCCGCAATATGTGTGCATTAAGCTGTACATAATTCAGACACACATGGTTATTTTCAATAATTTATTGATCTCAAAATGACCAATGACCGCTTAAAACAGCGTGAATTGTGATGATGTCATATGTCCTGTGTGAAGGGGGTGAAGGGAGAGGGTAATAAGGACACATACCTCGTTAACAAATGCACGGCCCCTGTCAGTGATGATTTTCCGGACCATACCAAATCTGTAGAGCTTTAACACAAGTGCCCATGAATTGTGCACTGGGGCCAGTGTAGAATAATTTACTTTCTGTGATAGACAAACAATGTTTGTAACATAATGATTTTGCTGCTTTGTTTGGTATTACAGTACAGCACTTATGTATGTGTGTGTGTATATATGTGTGTATGCGTGTGTGTATGTGTATGTACGTATGTGTATATGCGTGTGTGTGTGTGTATGCGTGTGTGTGTGTGTATGCATGTTCTTGTACTTACAACATTGTGAGGACCAGCGTGAGTTTTTAACCAACAGAGTGAGGACATTTTGGCCGGTCCTCACTTTGTTCCCTGTTAAATCACCTCTAAATGCCTTCTAGAAGCTTCTCAAAGTATGTCCTCATTTTGGGTCAATGTTGAGAATTTCACTCTGAATTTCACACACTTTTGCACTCTTACTCCACCTATTGCCCAAAATCGGTACTGCGCCCTCTTACTCTACCTATGGCCCAAAAATCGGTAATCTGTTGTTTTATGTTTGTCATACCATAGGACAAAACGTCACACCAAAGGACAAAGATAGTCATTGCATAAACACAGTCAGAATATATAGTGTTTATTGTAACAATTATAAAGGAGGACATTTGTTTTTTGTTGAAACTTTATCTATTTGTTTTAATAGCTTCTTAAGGAGGTCTTGTCCTATTGTGTGACATCTGTGTCCTATGGTGTGACAGGCCAAAGTGTCACACCAAAAGACATTTCCTGTGACATTTCCTGTCATTAGCAATTGGCATGATACATTTGCATAATATTACATAGTCCTGCTGTTAAAAATACAAATGTGAATTAAAAAATGAAATTTAGGGGTGTCACACCAAAGGACAAAAAATTTAACAACTTAAGTGGTCTGAAAACATAGTTAAATATTTGAACAATTCTGAGAGAAATACCATGTGCCCTGCTCATGGGCTTCATAGGGGTCTTCAGTCACATGACCTTGAATGGGGTCCTTTAACTAAATGTAGCTGTCCATAATATTGCCCAACTTAGTATCAGGTTATTGCATAACGCCAAAGGACATTTTCTTCTGTGACAAACTTTATGAAATTCCTACACTTTTAGAAATGTATGTATAG
The DNA here is from genome assembly GCF_018340385.1 of Cyprinus carpio. NCBI lineage: Eukaryota > Metazoa > Chordata > Actinopteri > Cypriniformes > Cyprinidae > Cyprinus > Cyprinus carpio. Next base: position 10,939,248 of record NC_056589.1, read on the forward strand.
GAAAAGTGATGACCACTTAGTGAAATAGACACTTGCACAATTATGCCAGGAGTGTTCATTAAGGTTTTTAAACATTATTTTCTTTATTTATAAAAGTTAATATTTATGAAATAATTTTGTCTACCGTCACACTATAGGACAATTTTGAGATTTGGCTCAAAGTTGTAAAAAAAATAATAATAACTTGGGTATTAAAACAACAAATTCATGTAAAACAAGAAAATGTTTAACCATTTACAGTATTCTAAATGATGAAAATGTGAAATTAATAATTTTTTATCTTCTGTGAAGGTGAAAAAGCCACGTTACGTTAACTACCCATCTACAGAAATGTCAAATGTTAGCATGCACTATGACTCTACCTGTTGCATGCCGAGGCTAATAATGTAAAGTAAATATAATCTGGAATGGTAGCCAGATGCCATTTTAAACATAACATGTTTAAGAGAGGCAGATAGTTAGTGGCACAGCCTTTTAAACTGTCAGGGACACCGGGCCCAGGTGCCCCTGATTGCAGGCCCGCCCACACTGACGACCAAGGGGACGTCACAATCAGCAATAAAGAGTAGAAGCCTACAGGTCCTTCTCAAAAAATTAGCATATTGTGAAAAAGTTCATTATTTTCCATAATGTAATGATAAAAATTAAACTTTCATATAATTTAGATTCATTGCACACCAACTGAAATATTTCAGGTCTTTTATTGTTTTAATACTGATGATTTTGGCATACAGCTCATGAAAACCCAAAATTCCTATCTCAAAAAATTAGCATATTTCATCCGACCAATAAAAGAAAAGTGTTTTTAATACAAAAAACGTCAACCTTCAAATAATTATGTTTAGTTATGCACTCAATACGTGGTCGGTAATCCTTTTGCAGAAATGACTGCTTCAATGCGGCGTGGCATGGAGGCAATCAGCCTATGGCACTGCTGAGGTGTTATGGAGGCCCAGGATGCTTCGATAGCAGCCTTAAGCTCATCCAGAGTGTTGGGTCTTGCGTCTCTCAACTTTCTCTTCACAATATCCCACAGATTCTCTGTGGGGTTCAGGTCAGGAGAGTTGGCAGGCCAATTGAGCACAGTAATAACATGGTCAGTAAACCATTTACCAGTGGTTTTGGCACTGTGAGCAGGTGCCAGGTCGTGCTGAAAAACGAAATCTTCATCTCCATAAAGCTTTTCAGCAGATGGAAGCATGAAGTGCTCCAAAATCTCCTGATAGCTAGCTGCATTGACCCTGCCCTTGAAAAAAACACAGTGGACCAACACCAGCAGCTGACATGGCACCCCAGACCATCACTGACTGTGGGTACTTGACACTGGACTTCAGGCATTTTGGCATTTCCTTCTCCCCAGTCTTCCTCCAGACTCTGGGACCTTGATTTCCGAATGACATGCAAAATTTGCTTTTATCCGAAAAAAGTACTTTGGACCACTGAGCAACAGTCCAGTGCTGCTTCTCTGTAGCCCAGCTCAGGCGCTTCTGACGCTGTTTCTGGTTCAAAAGCACACACCTGTGCACGGTGGCTCTGGATGTTTCTACTCCAGACTCAGTCCACTGCTTCCGCAGATCCCCCAAGGTCTGGAATCGGTCCTTCTCCACAATCTTCCTCAGGGTCCGGTCATCTCTTCTCGTTGTGCAGCGTTTTTTGCCACACTTTTTCCTTCCCACAGACTTCCCACTGAGGTGTCTTGATACAGCACTCTGGGAACAGCCTATTCGTTCAGAAATTTCTTTCTGTGTCTTACCCTCTCTCGCTTGAGGGTGTCAGGTCGGCAGTCTTACCCATGATTGCGGTTTTGAGTAATGAACCAGGCTGGGAGTTTTTAAAAGCCTCAGGAATCTTTTGCAGGTGTTTAGAGTTAATTAGTTGATTCAGATGATTAGGTTAATAGCTCGTTTAGAGAACCTTTTCATGATATGCTAATTTTTTGAGATAGGAATTTTGGGTTTTCATGAGCTGCATGCCAAAATCATCAGTTTTAAAACAATAAAAGACCTGAAATATTTCAGTTGGTGTGCAATGAATCTAAAATATATGAAAGTTTAATTTTTATCATTACATTATGGAAAATAATGAACTTTTACACAATATGCTAATTTTCTGAGAAGGACCTGTATATCTATGATTGACAGGCTCCGGAGCACTGGAGGCTCGTAGGCTTCCCGCCTTTTTGCCCTTTTAAAGGGATACTTCACTTTAAAATGAAAATTCTGTCATCCTTTACTCACCCTCAAGTTGTTTCAAACCTGTATGAATGTATTTCTTCTGCTGAACACAAAGGTAGATAATTTGAAGAATGTCAGTAACCAAACAGTTAACTGGAGCCATTGACTTCCGAGGTACGAAAAAAAATATTATGGAAATCAATGGTTCCAGTTAACTGTTTGGTTACTGACATTCTTCAAATTATCTACCTTTGTGTTCAGCAGAAGAAATACATTCATACAGGTTTGAAACAACTTGAGGGTGAGTAAAGGATGACAGAATTTTCAGAATGATCTGTCGTGTTTATAATATTGACTGATGTGTGTATGATCTGAGAGCATTGTTTGATTTCTGAGCACAGATAAAATGGTTTTGAGGCATTTGTTTGATTTTGCCATAAGATTCAGAGGTTCTCAGAATGTGGTGTGAAAATTTGGTTTTGTGTTTAAGGTTTTGAGAAAGTGAGTGATAGTTTCAAGAAATGTGTTTTAGCAATTCAGAAAAACTATAATATCATCTTTTATGACCAGAGTTAGGGTACAGACATAAAACATCAACAATACATAATCAATATTTTATAAATATGATCTAAAAAAGCATGTTTAAGAAAAGTTTTTTTGTTATTTTTAGTTAATTTTCTAGTTTATCATTAATATCTTTTGATTTGTGCTTAAACCTTCTCAATAAATAAATCAGAAAGTTAGATGTGGGATTCTGATGTTGTATCAGGAGAAATGATGAGCTGCTCCCCCTCCAGGATCATTACTCCAGTCTATCACATGATCCTTTAGAAATCATTCTAATATGATGATTCATTATCAAAGTTGGAAACAGTTCTGCTGCTTAATATATTTGATGAATAAAAGGTTAAAAAGAACTGCATTTATTCAAAATAAAAAAAATATTTTCTAATATTATAAATCATCTTTACTATCACTTTTTATCAATTTTACACAATCCTTGCTGAATAAAAGTATTGATTTATTTCAAAAAAAAGAAAGAAAAAAATTACTGACCCCAACTAAAATATTTCTATTTTTAAAACATTTGCTTTTTTTATTTTTATTCATCAAAGTATCCTAAAAAAAAGTATCACAGGTTATGAAAATATATTAAGCAGCAGAACTGTTTCCAATTTTGATAATGAATCATCATTATCATTAACACACCAGGAAGCGCGCGCGCCCTCAGATCGGCATTCACTAAATTCCAGGGGTTTCATTGCCACGACGTAAAATGGGCGTTTCTGAAGGTCTTGGTAAAACGCCCTCTTTCAAAAAAAGGTCACCGATCATGCGCAGAATGCTGTTTTTTTTTTTTTTTTTTTTTTTTGACATGAAACACCTGAGATCAGGACAGGGATCTGAAGTCATAATTGTATTAATGTAATTTGACATGAAACACCTGACATCAGGACAGGGATCTGAATATAACTGTATTAATGTAATTTGACATGAAACACCTGACATCAGGACAGGGATCTGAAGCCATAGCTGTATTAATGTAATCTGGCATGAAACACCTGAGATCAGGACAGGGATCTGAAGCCATAACTGTATTAATGTAATCTGGCATGAAACACCTGAGATCAGGACAGGGATCTGAAGCCATAACTGTATTAATGTAATCTGGCATGAAACCACCTGAGATCAGGACAGGGATCTGAAGCCATAACTGTATTAATGTAATCTGGCATGAAACAACTGAGATCAGGACAGGGATCTGAAGTCATAACTGTATTAATGTAATCTGGCATGAAACACCTGAGATCAGGACAGAATCAGAATCAGAATGAGCTTTATTGCCAGGTATGTTTACACATACGAGGAATTTGTTTTCGTGACAGAAGCTCCGCAGTGCAACAGAATGACAGCGACAGAACAAAAAACACACAATAAAAGAATAAAAAATACAAAAAAATACAAATAAGTAGGTAAGGAATGACAATATACAAATTGACAATTGTATGTGCAAGTATATTACAATAGGCAGTTATGTATGTACAGGTATATTATGTGCAAAAATTTAAGTGTACACTAAGTATGTGTGTTAGATAAATAAGTGTATGTGTATATAAATATAAATAGTGTTGTGTGTTCCACAGTTATTATCAAGTGTTCATTAGATGGATTGCCTGAGGGAAGAAACTGTTCCTGTGTCTGGTCATTCTGGTGCTCAGGGCTCTGTAGCGTCGACCAGATGGCAACAGTTCAAACAGGGAGTGTGCTGGATGTGAGGGGTCCAGAGTGATTTTGCCAGCCCTTTTGCTCACTCTGGATAAGTACAGTTCTTGAATAGACGGGAGGGTTGTACCGATGATTCTCTCAGCAGTTCGGACTACCCTCTGTTGTCTTCAGAGGTCAGATTTAGAAGCTGAGCTGAACCAGACAGTTACTGAAGTGCAGAGGACGGATTCAATGATGGTGGAGTAGAACTGTTTCAGCAGCTCCTGTGGCAGGTTAAACTTCCTCAGCTGGCAAAGGAAGTACAACCTCTGCTGGGCCTTTTTCACAATGGAGTCAATGTGAATGTCCCACTTCAGGTCCTGAGAGATAGTGGTGCCCGGGAACCTGAATGACTCCACTGCAGTCACAGTGCTGTTCATGATGGTTAGTGGGGGGAGAGGCAGGGGGGTTTTCTCCTGAAGTCCACGATCATCTCCACTGTTTTGAGCATGTTAAGCTCCAGGTTGTTGAGAGTGCACCAGACAGCCAGCTCTTTAACCTTCTGTCTGTAAGCAGACTCGTCACCGGCCTGAATGAGGCCGATGAGTGTGGTGTCATCTGCAAACTTCAGGAGCTTGACAGAGGGGTCCTTAGATGTGCAATCGTTAGTGTACAGGCAGAAGAGCATTGGGGAGAGAACGCAGCCCTGGGGAGCTCCAGTGCTGATTGTACGGGTGCTGGATGTGTATTTTCTCAGCCTCACTAGCTGCTGCCTGTCTGTCAGGAAGCTGTTGATCCAATGACAGACGGAGGTGGGAACGGAGAGCTGAGTTAGTTTGGGCAGGAGGAGGTTTGGGATGATCGTGTTAAAGGCCGAGCTCAAGTCCACAAACAGGATCCTCACATAAGTCTCTGGTCTGTCTAGGTGTTTGCAGAACATAATTCAGTCCAATGTTTACTGCATCGTCCACAGACCTGTTTGCTCTGTAGGCAAACTGAAGAGGATCCAGTAAGGGTCCAGTAATGTCCTTCAGATGGGCCAGCACCAGTTTTTCAAATGACTTAATGGCCACAGACGTTAAAGCCACATCCCTATAGTCATTTAGTCCTGTAATTTTGGATTTCTTTGGGATGGGGATGATGGTGGAGCGTTTGAAGCATGAAGAGACTTCACACAGCTCCAGTGATCTGTTGAAGATCTGTGTGAAGATGGGGGCCAGCTGGTCAGTACAGGATTTCAGACAAGCTGGTATAACACAGTCTGGGCCTGGTGCTTTTTTCCTTTTCTGCTTCCGGAAAACCTGGCGCACCGCATCCTCGTTTATCTGTATTGCAGGTGTGGGGGAGAGGGGGGATGCAGGAGGTGTGAATGGTGAGAGCGGCTGTTTGGAGAGGTGTTCAGGACGGGTTGCGAGAGTTGTGAATGGTGTGAACGGTTGTTTGGAGAGGCATTTAAGGTGGGTTGCAGGAGTTGTGAATGGTGTGAACGGTTGTGTGTAAAGGTGTTCAGGGCAGGTGATGGGTGTTCTTCTTTCAAACCTGCAGTAAAACTCGTTCAGATCGTCTGCCAGTTGTTGATTCTCCACGGTGCTGGGGGTGGTGTCTTGTAATTGGTGATCTCTTTCAGACTTTTCCACAATGATGCTGAGTCATTGGAAGTGAACTGAGTCCTTATTTTTTCAGAATAATTCCTCTTTGCCACTTTGATCTCCTTTTCCAGTGTGTATTTAGCCTGTTTATAGCCTGTTTATAGGTGTATTTAGCCTGTTTATAGGTTATGACTACAGGGATCTGAAGTCATAACTGTATTAATGTAATCTGACATGAAACACCTGAGATCAGGACAGGGATCTGAAGTCATAACTGTATTAATGTAAACTGACATGAAACACCTGAGATCAGGACAGGGATCTGAAGTCATAACTGTATTAATGTAATTTGACATGAAACACCTGCGATCAGGACAGGGATCTGAAGTCATAATTGTATTAATGTAATTTGACATGAAAAATCTGAGATCAGGACAGGTATCTGAAGTTATAACAGTGTTAATGTAATTTTAACAGTATGAATGTAATTTGACACGAAACACCCTCGACCGCGGAAAGGTTACCTTAAGTTTTAACAGTATGAATATAATATGAAAAACACCCATGATCTCGGAGAAGTAACGCTATTTGAAGCAATTCTAGCAAACGGCTTTCCTCCCAATCTGCGCATGATCGTTGACCTATGCAAATGATCAAATAGGCCACGCCTGCCCGATGATGCAATATCTGTTATGCTGTTCTGAAATCCCTGGAAAAAAGTGCCAGCCCCCTCAGATCACTTGAACGTGGTTGTATACAAGAGGTAAAAACGATATAAATACTGTTCGTTTTCTCACACAAACCGCTCGTTTCGTGTCTTAGGCCATCAATGTGTACTTACGATGGGGAATTGTTTAATTTGGACTTCTCTGTGCATGTTCTTTGAGGTGGTGACCATAGACCTGCATTAAATGACTGACAGACAAGAACGGTTTGACCTAAAAATATCAAAATTGAAACTACTGCGGAAACAAAGACACCTACATCTTGGATGCCCTTGAGGTAAGCTAAAACATGTGAGAGAGAGAGATTCTTGATTGTTGGTGGTTTTCCCTGTTGGGAAGAGGTAATTTTTTTTTCTTGTTTACAGTCGATCACTAGGTGGGACCATTAACCCTTTAGATAGGCCTGTGCAAAAAAAAAAAAGCTTAGTTTCTGGCTTGTATATGGAGTTATATGGAGTATAACAGCAAATTATAGTGTTTGTGTGTGTGTGTGTAAGAGAGAGAGAGAGAGAGAGAGAGAGAGAGAGAGAGAGAGAGAGAAAGAGAGAGTGTGAGAGAGACCTTTGAGCACTTACCTTGATGTATCTGAAAAAAATCAAAATATGCACCTCAGCTCTCAGAACTACATGGAGTAAACAATAAAAAAGTGTGTTTATGCACCTGCTGCCTTTTGATGGTGAAATGTACAGGCCAAACAAAAAACAAGGGGATTTAAACACTTGCACGCCATTCTGCTGGTCATTTGATGGTGAGAAGAGCAGCAAGCAACACGAGAAAGGGCTTGACTTGTACCGAAGTTTTTGAAATAATTGTGCAGACTCAGGAGAGTCAGATCATGATTTTGTTGTTGCACCCTCATCATCCTCTCCAGCTTCCAATGAAGGCAAGGAGTTTTCAGAGGATCCTGTATCAGGGTGGATTGGGAGAAACGGTAAAGTGTGGTTTTCCACCAACGTGGAGACAACTCACTTCCTTCAGCCTGCCATAGGCGTGACTCCAGGGACGACACATTATGCCATCGCAAGGGTCCAGAAGTGTGTGTGTGTGTGTGAGAGAGAGAGGGAAAGAGAGACCTTTGTGCACTTACCTTGATGTATCTGAAAAAAAAAAAATATATGCACCTCAGCTCTCAGAACTACATGGAGTAAACAGAAACAAAGTAAGTGTACTTATGCACCTGCTGCCTTTTGATGGTGAGAAGTACGGACGGCCTACAGTATGTGTGAAATGCTTGTCTTTTCTTGATGGTAGAGCCAGTTTACTGTAAAACCTTAAAATCCTTCAGTGATACATTTTTTGATTTTTCTGTAAAAAAAAAAAAAATCTACTTTGCATCAGATTTATGAACATAATTTATTATGAACCAAAATGCAATATAAACTTCAAATAAACAGCAGCTCGCTGGAGGGGTCAGGCTGCATAATCATTTCTAAAACTTTGGTTCAAATTAAGCCCTTTCTCGTGTTGCTTGCTGCTCTTCTCACCATCAAATGACCAGCAGGATGGCATGCAAGTGTTTAAATCCACGTACCTTGTTTTTATTTAGTCTGTACTTGTCACCAGCATTAAAAGGCAGCAGGTGCATAAATACACTTACTTTGTTTTTGTTTACTCCATGTAGTTCTGAGAGCTGAGGTGTACATTTTGATTTTCTCAAATACATCAAGGTAAGAGTGCAAAGGTCTCTCTCACACACTCTCTCTCTCTCTCTCTCTCTCTCTCTCTCACACACACACACACACAATATGCTGTTATGCTCCATATAGCTCCATATACAAGTCAGAAACTAAGCTTTTTTTTGCACAGGCCTATCTAAAGAGTTAATGGTCCCACCTAGTGATCAATTGTAAAAATAACAAATTTTACCTCTTCCCAAAAGGGAAAACCACCAACAATCAAGAATGCATGATTATATGGTGTCATGGCTTTGCAATCAAAAAATGTCGTTATAATGGAAGTCAATGGGGCAAAAGCAGCCATGAACAATAAATGAGGGAGAAAAATTTTTAAATCTAATGCTGCACAAAAACTAAAAATGCATCAAAGTCAATTTTTTTTAATAATCTTTGACATGCCCAAGACTGTGATAACAGGTAAAGAAAAAAATATCCAGCCACAATTACTTTTATATTGAAAATAAGTCATTGTTTGTTTGTTTTTTTCCCTCAAAATCAGTGACATCATTTATGAACTTGGCAATTAAAGAGTAAAAATCAATTAGTAGTTATGAACTACAATTAGTAGTTATGAACAGGACTGAGGTTGATTAATAGATTTATGCAAAAAAAATTGAAAAAAAAAATTATCTGATACATTTTTACAGCAGTTTAATTTAGTGGATGTTTTCATCCCGAACATAAGGAAAGGGTAGTGAATTTGAACAATGCACAAGGGTTAAGAACAAAAGCTCAGTGCAAATAGCTCAGTTCTATTTATACACATAGACGTAGCTTGACGATTTTCAGTCAAACTTTTAAAATACATTTTAGCATTTCTGTAGTAAACGTACAAAGTCACAATCCATGTAAGTTACCATTAAACGTGGTTTTACTATGATTAGCGCAGCAGCAAGCGTGTGAGGTTGCCATAGCAACCAGATACATTGCACGCGAATAACTTGTAAAGGCCGCGCTGTCTATTTATGCTTCACTAGCAATAAACAGGTTGAAGAGAATGCACCATAAACATGTTCGCCAACAGAATCGCAAAGTAGATTTTAAGCAAATCAACGAGTGAATTACCCACTGCTTTAAAACAGATATCTTTTGGACATTATTCCAGTCAAACGCACAGGAACACAAACACATTTAGTAACGTTAAATCTTACCGAAAATGGCCGATTAAGCAGTTTATATTCTGAAATATATTTATAGGTTGTGTTCTGTGTGCATTAAATTACATTTGGATGTAAATGGTCCTTTTATCTGACATAAATGTAAAACACGAGCTGCTAAGGAAGCGTCTAACGGGCATCTAGCTGCATCTGTCTTTATTTTGGTTAGGTACAGATTCCTCTGCAGTTTTTGTATGTTGTAAAAAAAAAAAAAAAAAAAAATTGTTGCAGTTATCTGCACCTCAGCTTGTAATACATTATAAACCAGTTGAGTGCAAATTGAGTGTAAACTTTAATTCAAATTATTAAATGGATGCCACCTTATTGAGGAAAAAAAAAAAAAAAGCCCTCCATAACCCTACCCAATACTTAATTTTCAACTTTTGATGCTTTTCTGATGTGATTTGAAGTTTGAAAAGGGAGGACAAAAGGCAGATTCGAACCCAGTTCGATCGCGTCAAAATGGATAGAATGACACCCGCTTTCTACACCACTGAATTCAACAATTGGCGGTCGCCTTATATAATCTTGACTAGCACAATCACAATCTGCCACAAATTCCAGCTACTTGCATTTTTTTAAATGTAAAATAGACGCCGATTTTTTTCTTTTTTTTCCAACAGTTAAACAGTTGCCCACAAAAAACACTTCCCACGCCTATGTCTATTAGTAAAAAGTCTAACGTAATGCATCATTGTGAACTACATTAAATTTATGTTTTAGCAATGTACCTGTTATTTGACAGACTATTTACAGCACTAACTGCAGTGACAGCACAATAAGTGGCTGTGCCCAGCATGATTAATATTTAGTGTGTAGCTTGCTAATTAAAGAGAGTTCACCCAAAATATGAAAATCATTTTGTCCCCTTCATAATGTCCATACCTGACAGACTTGTTGGGTTTGATTACCAGCATTCTTCAAAGTATGTTCTTTTGAGTTCTGCAGAAAAACTAAAGTCAGAGGTTTGGTAAAACGTAAAAGACAGAATTCTGGTTAACTATACATTGAAGTAAATTAATAAAGACTTTTCACCAGTCATCGCTATGCAGAAAAATAACAGTGAATCCTGCAATAAAATGCTTGAAAAATACACATTCAGTAGATCCAAAGCTTGCTGTTGATCAGGTCTCTTCAGTTAATATTCCCTGCAGTTACTGCAGGAAATAACACGGTGAAATGGGCAATGCAAACATTTTACTTGAACTTACTTTCTCATTGTCCCTAAAGCTTCTTGCAAGTTCAGTCAGAAGTATAATAAAGATGATTAACTTACTGCCGTTTAATGAGAAAAATGAGAAAATGTGCAGATTCTCTTCTGTATTCTGCAGAGTTTTTTGAAGCGAATTAGAGATTGTGTGTGGCTCTGATGATGAAGACGGAGTGGAGGAGAAGTAGCAGTATACTCCTGTAAAAAACAAAAAAAAAAAAAAAAAAACAACATAACAATAAAAATTAATATGTGTCTTTCTATTTTAATTACACAACCCAAAACAGAAAAAAAAAAAAAGTTTTCTGCACGAAATTTTCATCATGTTGGGGTAGCAAATTTTTTATACATCTTAATGCAGTTGTACGCCTAGTAAAGATGAAATACACCTCTGTTTAGTGGTGGGGTTAGACAGAGGAAGAAAAAACAATCATTGGAAGACGCTTAAATTCACTTTCACAGCTGCTGGAATCTGCTTGAGGCTTCTGCTTTTCTGTGTTAAAGAAAAAATATAGTAATTATCAAAATGTAAATTACTTAAAACTTATATATTAATATATATAATAATTAATAACATATTTGATCAGCCTTAAAAAGGGCTTGTGTACCTTTTTCTGTTGCTCTTTTTTTTCTTCCTCCATTTTGGTCTCCACTATACTTCAGTCAGGTTTTTATTTTTTCTTCCGCTTCCACCACTTTTGCTCCTTGTTTTTTGGCTGCATCTGTCAGCATGAAATTAAAGAAGATTAAACAGAGAAAGGGTTAGCAGATAGAATATACCTGAGGTGTATTTTGTAGAGTTCTGTATGATTAATGGATTAATTGGCATTCTTTCATTGACTTGCATTGTATTTTATTCAATGACACATTATGTGAGACTGTAAGGGGTTGTTTCCTTTTTTGCTATTTCAAAGTTATGTCTAAGTTTTGAATGTTTGAATGGTTTTTTTTAAAACATCACCTACTGTATAACAACTTTTGCTAACAAGAGTGTAGAAAATGGGCTCTTCTGTCCTCTCCCTTGCCAATTAAAATTGTTGGCCAACTCATTGGTTATTATTTCCCTCATGATTCTGTGGACAATGTCTTTGGCAGATGTTCCACCCAAGCTGGTAAGATATCTTGTCTATGAAAAAAAATCACGTGTTATGCAGCAGTAATTCTAGATCTCTCTCTACGTATGTTAGTATTCTTTTAAGTGAAGTAACAGAACATCATTAGAATTTACTAAAGGACGTTGTGTGTCTCTGTTTGACAGCCTATGCTCCAGATCTTTTATGCCTGTCATGCTCCTTAATGTAAACTGAAACTCCTCATTTACAACTTCAGCTGCATTCTCTCTTTGCATAATGGCCTGAAGGAGGAGCGTATTCTGCCTGACTTGACTCTTTATCTCTTCCAGCATCTGGTAGAGCCGGAGTTCTCTTTCTGAATCAGACAAACATACGATGCAACATTATAACTACACAGAATTGAACGTATAAAGAGAGAGACTGCATCTCTCCTTTAGTTGTCTTTATCATAACATAACTTTTCCAGCCTTTTGTTGAATCCATCCCAGCTTTTTTTTTTTTTTTAGATGTATTGCTGAAATTAAATTCAAAATGTGCTTACATTTCCCATAAAATAGTAAAGTTTGACATTTTCAACATTTGATATGTTGTCTGTGTTTTTTTCAGCTAAATATGATTTTACAACATTTGGAATTTTGTTTTTATTTTGAATTTTACATAATGTCCCCAATTTTTTTTTAAACTGTGGTTGTAAATCAAAGCACATTGATATTAAGGCTAATTGTTAAAAGCAGGGCTTAAAAGGTTTATCATTTGAAAATAGTACAACTTATTTTGTTCCTTGAACAGTTTCTAATCCATGTTAGAGACTAAAAAAGTAATTACTAAAAACTCCTGTAAAAAAAAATCTATTGTAAAAGCTTTGGAATAATTCTACGCACCATCTTGTCTTGGTTCAGGGACTGTCACAGCAGGTGCTGATGGTGCAAATGGTGGTATGGCTGGCAAGTTCAGGCTTTTGGCTCCATTACTGCAGAAGGTTTTTGGTTTTGGTCTTTTCATTGTCTCTGCATATGGAACAGTAAGAAACAGAATCAGTACAATGTATAATACATTGCCAAACATCAGAACATTTACTTCTGTCCAAAGTTTTGCTGCGATCTTATACAACAGGAAAGTGACCAACGCTCAAAAGTTCCTTTCAACATATCGTCCCCTTGGAATTAAATATAGTTTACTACAACTCAATTTTGACAAATTTCAGATATAACCTTGTACTGTAATTTCCCAACTATTAGTCGCAGTTTATACATTTATTTTGCTAAATTTCTTCAGATTAATACACGAGAGCAGTTAATGTTTTTTTTAACTTGCATAAAACACTCTCCTGTGGCTTATACACAGGAAATTAATTTAATTAATTCTAAGGGGACCATATTCCCAAGTCTTGGATTTAAGGAATCTGTGGTGACCAGATATGTTAGGAAATGATGCAATGACCACTGTATGTTTTCGTCTGTACCTGTGTGGAGCCAGCTTGTTGAGGCCTGCACTTGTGGTCTTCGTGAGGCTGTATTAGATGTAAATCCATTTACATGTTTTGATGATGGTCTGTTGGACACATTAAGTGTAATCAATTTTTTAAAAGCGCAGTGCAAATAAGCAGTAGGCTATAAAAGGAGAACAGAGAACAGAGGAAACATACACTCTTTTCTGTAAACTGTTGCCTTTACAAAACTTCACCAGCTTTCTTCTGGCTTTTTCATAGGAATCTAAACATAGAAACAAACAACATCACTAAGCCTATTATCTGAACATTTGAAAAGAACTGCTTGGCATAACTCACAAGGACCATCTTTTAATTTTTGAATAGTTATTTCCCTATATTTCTCAATAATTAATTCCTCAAAGACTTACCATACTCAGCCACCCATTCAGTTATATATTCGTTCCTTTCTTCATCAGAAGTTTCTTTTTTTTCAACCGCTTTTCTACATTTTGTACCGTTATATGGGGGCCAAAAGGAAAAAAATTTGTCGATGCTCAGCCAGTCACTTGGTATCATCTCTGTATCATTCTTTTCAGTAAAAACAACTATAGAATACATTAGGGCTGTGCGATACACTGTAAAAAGTAAAACATTGCTGTTTTTCGTTTGATATATATTTTTTCATTCCAATAGCCTAAAATTATTAGATTAAGTAAAATTACATTTTGTAATTTATATGTGTCTTTCAATCTATTTTCTTAGATACAATATAAAATTATAACATAACAATGAAATTTAAATTATACATTCGATCAAACGACCTTTATTAGATTAAGCATGGTTTGCGCATGCGCACACATGAAAACCCGAGAGAAAGTTCTGCCTGGAAGAGACCCCACACAGCAGAAGTCGGAGGAGGCTGGTTATCTGCTGAACAGCATGAAGCGAACAGGACACGTTTGTCAGGTAAGGGAGGAATTAACCAAAATTGCACGTCTGCGTTATCCTTGCCCTTTATTTCAGCACTCACACTATAATTTTTTATAAGGTGACTAGGTCAGTTTTTATAAGGTGACTTCCTTGGCACAGTTTTACTGATAGCCAGGTTAACGTTAGATAATTCAAGTTCAATTCAATTCAAGTTTATTTGTATAGCGCTTTTTACGATACAAATCATTACAAAGCAACTTTACAGAAAATTAAGTTTCTACAATATTTAGTAGTAGCTTATCAGTGGTGACTGTCAGTTCACTGTGCATATAGCAGAAATGTTCAGAAAAATCAATAAAAAGACGTAAACAAACAGACGATTAACACTATTAACAGCAATTATGCAATCAAACTTATAGCAAAATGTGGTAGTTCTGTATGTTGTCTCTGGGTTAGCATCATCTGAGGTCCTCTGAGGGGTTGGCATCATCTCTTCTCAGGTGTTCTGGATCCAGACTGGAGCTTGTGTAAATCCCGTGGCAAAGCAGAGAAACAAATAGAGACATAATTAGCGTAGCTGCTGTTCCAGCCAAGTAAAATTAATTAGTTTAACCCAAGCTAAAGAATAATAATGCACATTTGATCAGATATAACTGCAGTCCAAAATTATGAGATGCATTATTTGAATGCTTGGCCAAAGAGGTGTGTTTTTAATCTAGATTTAAACAGAGAGAGTGTGTCTGAACCCCGAACATTATCAGGAAGGCTATTCCAGAGTTTAGGAGCCAAATGCGAAAAAAGCTCTACCTCCTTTAGTGGACTTTGCTATCCTAGGTACTATCAAAAGTCCAGCGTTTTGTGAACTTAGGGAGCGTGATGGGTTGTAGCGTGGTAGAAGACTAGTTAGGTACGCAGGAGCTAAGCCATTAAGGGCCTTATAAGTAAGTAATAATATTTTGTAACTGATACGGAACTTAATAGGTAGCCAGTGCAGAGACTGTAGTATTGGGGTAATATGATCATATTTTCTTGACCTGGTAAGGACTCTAGCTGCTGCATTTTGGACTACCTGTAGCTCATTTATTGAGGATGCAGGACAACCACCTAGCAGTGCATTACAATAGTCCAGTCTAGAGGTCATGAATGCATGAACTAGCTTTTCTGCATCAGGAACAGGTAACATGTTTCGTAGCTTGGCAATGTTTCTAAGATGGAAGAATGCTGTTTTTGTAACATGGGAAATATGATTTTCAAAAGACAAGTTACTGTCTAATATAACACCCAGATTTTTTACAGTAGAGGAAGTAACAGTACATCCGTCTAGTTGCAAATTGTAATCTACGAGATTCTGTGTAATGTTTTCTGGTCCAATAAGTAATATCTCTGTCTTATCTGAATTTAATAGGAGAAAATTATTGGTCATCCAATCTTTTACATTTTTAACACACTCTGTTAGCTTAGATAATTTAGAAGTTTCACCTGGTCTTGTTGAGATATATAGTTGAGTATCATCAGCATAACAGTGGAAACTAATCCCGTATTTTCTAATGATATTACCAAGGGGCAACCATGTATATTGAAAATAGCAGAGGACCTAGGACAGATCCTTGTGGCACTCCATATTTTACTGGTGATAAATGAGATGACTCCCCATTTAGATAAACAAAGTGGTAGCGATCGGACAGGTAGGATCTAAACCATCTTAAAGCCTGCCCTTGGATACCTGTATAGTTTTGTAATCTATCTATGAGTATGTCGTGATCTATGGTGTCAAACGCAGCACTAAGATCAAGTAAAAACTAGCAATGAGATGCAGCCTTGGTCTGATGCAAGAAGCAAGTCATTTGTAATTTTAACAAGTGCAGTTTCTGTGCTATGATGGGGCCTGAAACCAGACTGAAATTCTTCATAGAGATCATTTTTTTGCAGGTAGGAGCACAATTGAGCAGACACAACTTTTTCTAAAATTTTAGACATAAATGGAAGATTTGAAATGGGTCTGTAATTCGCCAGTTCACTAGGATCTAGTTGTGGTTTCTTAATAAGAGGCTTAATAACCGCCAGCTTGAATGGTTTTGGGACGTGACCTAAAGATAACGATGAGTTAATAATATTGAGAAGCGGTTTCTTCTGCTACAGGTAACAACTCTTTCAGTAATTTAGTGGGTACAGGATCTAATAAACATGTTGTTGGTTTAGATGCAGTGATAAGTTTATTTAGCTCTTCCTGTCCTATAGTTGTAAAGCACTGCAGTTTATCTTTGGGTGCGATAGATAAACCTAAAGTATTAGACGCTGTAGAATCTACATTTGTTATTGTATTTCTGATGTTATTTATTTTATCTGTGAAGAAATTCATAAAGTCATTACTATTTAACTGTGAGGGAATATTTAGATCGGGTGGCGTCTGGTTATTTGTTAATCTAGCCACTGTGCTAAATAAAAACCTTGGATTGTTTTGGTTATCTTCTATGAGTTTGTGGATATGCTCGGCCCCTGGCAGTTTTTAGAGCCTGTCTATAGCTGGACATACTGTTTTTTTTTTTTGCGTCCACGCAATTCTAAAAACTTCCAAGTTAGTTTTTCTCCATTTGCGCTCAAGACTACGAGTTTCTTTCTTGAGAGCGTGGGTAATAACTGTTGTACCATGGCACAGTACGTTTTTCTCTAACCTTTTTCAATTTGATGGGGGCAACAGCTTCTAATGTATTAGAGAAGATAGTGCCCATATTGCCAGTCATTTTGTCTAGTTCATGTGTATTTATGGGTACACAGAGCAGTTGAGATAAATCAGGCAGGTTATTTGCGAATCTGTCTTTGGTGGCTGGAACAATAGTTCTGCCCGGACGATAACGCGAAGCTATATAGTTATTATTATTAATACGCAGAATGCACGATACAAGGAAATGGTCAGTAACATCATCACTTTGAGGTACGATATCTATGTCAGTAAGATCGATTCCATGCGATATAATTAAGTCTAGCGTATGATTAAAACGATGAGTGGGCCCGGTGACATTTTGCTTTACTCCAAAACAGTTTAATAAGTTAGTAAACGCAAGTCCTAATGCATCATTTGTATTATCAATATGAATGTTAAAATCTCCGAAAATTAGCGCTTTATCAGCGGTAACCAACAGGTCTGAGAGAAAATCTCCAAATTCTTTTAGGAATTCTGTATATAGCCCTGGTGGTCTATACACAGTAGCCAGAGAAAGAGATACAATAGATTTCTTTTGCATATCTGACAGTGTAACATTAAGCATAAGTATTTCAAATGATTTAAACCTGTATCCTGTTTTCTGGGTAACACTAAGAATATCACTATATATTGTTGCAACACCTCCCCCACGACCAGTCTGACGGGGCTCATGTTTATAACAGTAGTTTGATGGAGTAGACTCATTTAGACCAATATAATCATTTGGTTTTAGCCAGGTTTCAGTCAAGCAGAGTACATCAAAACTATTATCTGTGATCATTTCATTTACAATAACTGCTTTGGGTGTGAGTGATCTAATGTTTATGAGCCCAAACTTTAAAAATTTATTTTTGTTCATTTATTTTACGTTTTTCTGGTTTAAATCACGATAAGATTTTTTTCTAGATCCTACATCAAATTTATATTTTGACCTCACTATTCGTGGAACAGACACAGTCTTAATAGATTGGACAGCGCAAGTACTTCTATTTAAGTGGGTAGAACAAAAGCCATCATAGCAGTTATTTGAGAATTGGCTTACTAGTCAAATGGAGCGTAGAGTCCTGGAGATGTTGTCCGACAGCAGTCCTGCTCCGACTCTGCTGGGGTGCAGGCCATCAGCGCGAAAAAGCCTAGGTCGCTCCCAGAAAAGATTCCAATTATTAACAAAGAGCAGTTTCTGTTCTTTACACCATGACAATAACCATTCATTTAAAGCAAAAAGTCTACTGAACCTTTCGTGTCCTCGTCGATACGTGGGCAGTGGTCCTGACACGATGATCGTCGCCGCGGGCGTCATGCTGCGAACCGTCTCGATCAGGCTCCTGAAGTCCCTCTTCAGCGTCTCCGTCTGCCGCTGCGTGGTGTCGTTAAACCCCGGCCGTGAAGCACGACCGCTCTGAGGCTCTCGTCGGCCTTCAGGATCGCGGGTATCTGCGCAGAAACATCGAGAACACGAGCACCAGGGAAACAGTGAGTGTGCACTTTACCTTCGGCTAACGTAGCACGGACGTGTCGGACGATGGAGTCTCCGACGATCACAGCGTCGCGTTTCGTCTCGCGGAGGGGAGAGAAGCGGTTTCGTGTGGAGATCTCGAAGACCGGAGGGGGAGAAGTCGTCGCCCGGGGCCTGGCTCGCGTCCTCCGCTGCGGATGCACCAAGGGTCCATGGTGTCCCAGCGCCGGCGTGAAGGACATCTGGGCAGATCGCGTCCCTGGGTGCACCGGGCCCTGTGCAGAGAAACACACGGGGTGGAGGTGGTGGGACTGTTAGCAGCGCGCGCTGGTATACTTACCCTGGACTTGTGAGCGTCAGCCCGGGAGGTTTCCAGCGCGGCTCTCCGCTCTCTCAGCTGGGACTGCCTCTGCTCCAGGACCCGAATCTGCTTCTCCACGGCCTCCAGCTCGAGCTGCACCAAATGCAGCTCAAACGTGTCGTCACCTGCACTCAAAGGTAGACAAACATCCGCCATTAAATCAAGTAACAGTGAGTAAAGCAATTGTAATGTGTGTGAATAGAGCATTAGCGATGCACGCGGGTTTAGCGACAACCACGCTGGTGATGCTAATGGGCTATAAGCTACTAGCGGACTCGGGAAATCAAAATAAAACTAGTGATAACAAGGCGCTCTGATTGTTTTTGTTGTAGAATACGATAGAGGATATATTCACACGTTATAGAAACGAAAATGATGGTGTAAAAAATAGATTTCAACAATAAAAAAATAGAAGATAGAGAATAACGTGACGGAGCTCAAACTAGGGGCATACGACAGCAACAAACAGGAAGTGACGTCAGTGACGTCAGATAATGGCAGTGACCGTTAACATAAGCGTTTACAGGCTAGCACGACCTATCTAGCATAACGTTAATGTAATGGGGAAACTCATTCAGCATTTAAATACTTGAATAGCATTAACGTCATATCATTTTAATGAACATACACACAGATTAGAAGTTATTATAACGTTAATTTTGACATTAGCGGTATAGCGTTAACGTGGTGCCTTTTTACAGCTAACGATTTTCCTGGGAAATCCAAGAACTTAATATTATATAGACAGATTGAACGGATATTATTAAAGGAAAAAAATATGTTCTCGCTCTGAATGTTGTAAAAAAAAAAATTGTATTCATGACTAAGGCGTCACGTTAAATGAATCACCTCAGTGTGCGAGTGACGTTCAAGTTAACGTTTCCCGCTCAGAGTTTAGGCTAAGCTAACTGGCTCTGCTCCGGGCGCTCAATGCCAATATGAACGAGGATTTTATATGTTTTATGTTTTAAATTTGCGAAGGCGGAAATGAATGTGAGGAAAATTAATTTACACTTTGAAACTGTAAAACTAAAACGAATTAATGTTGTGATTTGAATTTTAGGAAAGCTGCTGCTTGGTAGGCCTAATGTAGTTCCTGGTGCCAGTTTTGGGTCTGTCAAGTCTTCGCTGACACTGGTAAGTTGTTGATGCAATATAATGTAGATAACATTGAATAAATAAATTTTCGCCAGGTAAGATACTAATAATTAATCACTCAAACCCCTTTATCTAAAACTCTAACCGCCGGACTCGTGCGTCCTCCATGTCTGTAGTTTTTTAACACTTTTCACTCGTGTTTGTAGTTCTAACCGAATCCTCGTCCAACGCGCAACGGGCAATATTAGCCGTTTGTGTGTGTGTGTGTTTTCTGTTTGTAAAGTACTACTTTTACTTCATTAGAAATTACATATTTATATGGTAACATCTAAATTCAGCGCCAAGATATACAGTGAGGTTTAAGCCATTTTGATTTACATGGAGGACTGGATCCGACATTAAGAGAGTTTATTATAAAACTGTTATTAAAACGCTTGTCAAAAATGGAGAGACCATTTACAAAAAGTTGGAGATTTTCTTGGCTTGTATTATTAATAGTTACATCAGAGAATTTGGTTAAAATTATTATGCCACTAGGAATAGACTTGATTACTTTAAATTCTTTTTCATTTACAAAAAAGCCATATTTTTAAATAAAATTAGGGTAAGTGTATAATTTTCCATTCTTGTCAATAAGCTGGTTTACAATTAATATGTTATGCCGAGCCCAGTTCTCCATATACAATGACTTGTTAATATGAGTGATATTACCATTGTTCCATTTACACACATATTTACTTGAAATATTTCACTTTATGTGTAATGGATCAATGTAATATACAAGTTTTCACTTTTTACCTTGAATTATTGAAATGTATGAACTTTTTGACTATATTCTAATTTTTTATGAGAGAGTTTAAGACACACACGCGTCAGCATGTCATTTAAGACACAGAGAGTTTATTTTTCTGTTTATTCTCTCTCTCTCTCTCTCTCTCTCTCTTTTCTCTCTCAAGCAGGGATGTCATATAAACACAGGCACACATGCACATAACAGGGTCTTTCTCATAAACATGCAGCTTACGAAATGCAAAACAAGCACACTCAGTTCAGGAAATGCAGAATAAGCAGGGGTGTCTCTCACACACTCAACTGGGTCTGGTCAGCACTCTTTATTTATTACTATGTATTGTCTCGCCAGGATATGCCAGGTGATGGACTGGAGCAAACAATGGCCGTCTTAATCAGTGAGACAGACACCAGGGTTCTCATTGAGGACACAGAGGTCCTCAGAAACGTGCCCTCGACCGAAGCTGCTGTAGCAATGTTATTTGGACTGACATGTGCTAAACCTCGAGTATCCAAAAGAACTGAAATTCACTTTTGAGTTTTTTCAGAAAGTTTTAATGGAACTTGACACAAGAAAAATGACCCCTAAGATATGTCGCCTCTGCACTCTGCTGCATAGTCAATGACTGACTGACAGCCTCCATTCAGTGCTTTGATGAACACATACACAAACACACAGGATGGCAGAAATGCTTTCACCCCAGTCTCCACTACATCGTATTAGTAGTTCAGTAGTTGTTTGTTGTTTACTGGATGTGGCAATAATTAACATTTATTTCTTCTGCCAAAAATGTTAATTCCTGAGAGAAGCAGACCAATTGTTTTTAGGTATTTGTTCATATTTCTTATTCTTGTTCTTCTTGTTCTTATGATATATTCACATTTTAATACTGCTATATGAAATTCAACTTGAAATTAATCACATCACCACACCAAACTAAATTACAATTTTAAATAAAAAACAATGTTTTTCCAAAAAAAAAATAATAATAAAAAAAACAATTATCATAAAACAATAAATTAAAGAATCTTTAAAAGAACGTTTGATCTGACTCATTTAAAAATGTGTATATATATTGAGAGCATTTTTTTTTTTTTAGATTATGCCAATTGTGAAGCCTTTTATATTACTTGCAATGAATACATATTTCAAATTGAATTATTGAAATGTATGAACTTTTTGACTATATTCTAATTTTTTATCCCACACAGAGAGAGAGAGAGAGAGTTTAAGACACACGCGTCAGCATGTCACAAAGTTGATTCATGACAATTATTTTTCTGTTTATTCTCTCTCTCTCTCTCTCTCTCTCTCTTTTTTCTCTCTCAAGCAGGGATGTCATATAAACACAGGCACACATGCACATAACAGGGTCTTTCTCATAAACATGCAGCTTACGAAATGCAAAACAAGCACACTCACTCAGTTCAGGAAATGCAGAATAAGCAGGGGTGTCTCTCACAAACTCAACTGGGTCTGGTCAGCACTCTTTATTTATTACTATGTATTGTCTCGCCAGGATATGCCAGGTGATGCACTGAAATATATTTAATGCCCAAGGTTCAAACGTACTCCGTTTGCAGTGCGTATACAGTAACGTTATGTGTATGCGGTTCAGAAGCAGCAGCGAGAGCGCATTATTTTAACGCGAAAGCAAATTAAAATAATGCGCGAGTGCGAATCTGTTTGCTCGCACGCAGATTTCCTTTGCTCTGTCACAAAACCAGACACGCGTGCTCAGATACACGCTGCTCTCGTCTGGAGAGAATGCGTGCACTTAAAACATGTCTCCTCTCACTCACAACTCTCTCTATGCTCATGCGCTACATATTCATTCTTTTCGCACCTTTCGATTTCTAACCTTTTCTGTTCACATCTTTTACCGTGTGCAATGTGAACGTTCTGATCCATTAACATAGGCTCGGAAAAAGTACGCATCACAGAGAGTGTGTGAACCTGGCGTTAGGCATATGCCCAGTCTGTTCTGTTCTCGCCCTCCACTTAGGTGCGCTGCATTCTGACTGGATTGGATAGCATACTGCGGGAGGCCGGGACCGCGGAAAATCGTGCTATAAAGCGATTTAGAAATAGCACACGCTCAAATCGTGATTTTATTACGATTTTGATTAATAGCACTGCCCTAGAATACATCTATAAAAAAAAAAAAAACAACATCTAGTGTTACAAACTATATACATTTATTGAAGTTCTATAAATTACCCAGTGGAAATCTATCTAAACTAAATTATTTCCTATTAATATTTCCTATTACATATTTCCTAAAATATTTATTTTGCTAGCGCTTGAACACACTTTACTGTTTATCACAACAAAGGTCTAAGCATCTCAGCTTGTCTAACAGACATTTCTTGCTGGATGAAGGACCATCACCTTCAACTCAACCTTGCCAAGACAGAACTGCTTGTGGTTCCAGCAAACCCTTTGTTTTATTCACAATTTCACCATCAAGTTAGGCACATCAACCATAACTCCTTCAAAAACAGCCAGAAACCTTGGAGTTATGATTGATGATCAGCTAACTTTCTCAGACCACATTGCTAAAACTGTCCGGTCCTGCAGATTTGCTTTATTCAACATTAAGAAGATCAGGCCCTTTCTTTCGGAACATGCTGCACAACTCCTTGTTCAAGCTCTTGTTCTGTCCAGGCTAGACTATTGCAACGCTCTCTTTGGCAGGTCTTCCAGCCAGTTCTATCAAACCTTTACAATTAATCCAGAACGCGCAAACAAGATTAATTTTTAATGAGCCGAAAAGAATACACGTCACACCTCTATTTATCAATTTGCACTGGCTACCAATAGCTGCTCGCATAAAATTCAAGGCATTGATGTTTGCATACAAAACCACCACTGGCTCTGCACCCCTTTACCTAAATTCATTACTTCAGACTTATGTGCCCTCTAGAAGCTTACGTTCTGCGAGTGAACATCGCTTGATTGTGCCATCCCAAAGAAGCACAAAGTCACTTTTACGGACTTTTAAATTAAATGTTCCCTCCTGGTGGAATGACCTGCCCAACTCAATCCGAGCAGCTGAGTCCTTAGCCATCTTCAAGAATCGGCTTAAAACACACCTCTTCCATCTTTATTTGACACTCTAACTTTTGCACTCACTATTCTAATTTTATTTAAAAAAAAAAAAAAATCTAACTACCTTTCTAATCATTTTGTATTCTATTTTCTTTTCATTTATTATACAATTATAAAAAAGACCTCTAACACTAGCTTGCTCTATTCTTTTTCTATTCTATGTGATTTCTTTTTATTTATTATATTATTTAAAAGCCCTTGCTACGTATACAGTGTTTAGGCTAACTGAGACTTGTTATAGCACTTATATATCATTGCTCTTTTGTTGTTTTTGATTGCTTCCATTGTCCTCATTTGTAAGTCGCTTTGGATGAAAGCGTCTGCTAAATGACTAAATGTAATGTAATGTAATGTAATTTCCTAGTCTTATTATTACTATTCTTTATGTTCGGTAAGTTCTGTACATTTGTCAGATGAGGGAGGGGGGGGGGGTCGGGTTGTGGAAATCAAGCAGTATGCAGTAAAGGACACTAGCAGGCTAGTGTTCTGGCATGAAAATAATGAAAAATTAGCGTGAAAAACAGAATATAATCGTACAAAATGCAGCGGATTAAAGAAAACATTGTCGGACCATACCGCCTAAAACTAAATCCTAATGCAAAGATGAGATATGACGAGAAAAAAAGGGAATCAAAGGACTGGATCCTTACGAGCAGAGCGACTGGTCAGGGGACGTCAAACTGTTGCCGAACTTCCAGCACCCATATATTTACAACTACATGATACTAAGTGTTAGTGCATACACACACAAAGTTTTCTATGGACTTTTTAATAATGTAAATGTATTCATCTAAATGTGTTTACATGTTAAATATGTAAAGAAACTGAAATTAAGTTGGATTGTTACTACTATTTAAGTTATGTACTTGTGTTTGCAACCAAAGAACACTGATTTTGCACAATTCTTCCTTAATACAGATAAAGGAGGCAGAATTTCATTCAGTCTTTGTGTATTTTATTTACAGACATGGCTAAAAATCATTACATGTGAAAAGAGACATTACAAAATCTTTTGGAAAACAATAAACATTTACATATTAGATGTGAGCATGGTATAGA
This sequence comes from Cyprinus carpio, assembly GCF_018340385.1. NCBI lineage: Eukaryota > Metazoa > Chordata > Actinopteri > Cypriniformes > Cyprinidae > Cyprinus > Cyprinus carpio. Next base: position 10,963,992 of record NC_056589.1, read on the forward strand.
ATTCTCCAAAAAGTCTTGAACCGGTCTGTGTTCGTAGCTTTGACCTCAGTATGGCCCGAGGTACAGAGAAGGGGTCCAGTCAGAATCACACTCCAACATTTCATAGGCAGGTTTGCCTGCAAACACAGTCACCAAATAAATTGCTATGTAGCCTAGATGTACAACATTTAAAACTGATTAACGTTACACTTTAGTACGTTGGTAACTTAAGCTAATGGTCTGGTTAAGTCAAACAAAACACCCTGGTTTTTTGCCCACAACATAACATTTACAGAGAGTAATTGTAACTTACCTTTGTGAAAATGCTTTGAACACACCATCGTGTGTGGTGGAGTGTTATCGAGAGGTAATCTTGGGCTCCTTACTGCTGCTATCCATGCCATTCGTCAACTATTTGTCACCTCTGAAACATGGCTTGTACTATTATTTTTCCACGCTGGAAAACGATAAAAGGATATTCCGTTCTTAAGCTTTACGCCACTTCTATCGTGAGAACGACTATTCCAGTTTATAGCGTTCTTCCCTCCATGCATAGAAGTCTGGCGCGTTATGTTTGTGCCGCGGTTTCCCAAAATGCTTTGCGTTTACCACTGGGAATACGTCATGATGACGACACATTAGCAATCTCTATATCGTGCTTTACCTGGAAACCTAAAGCTGCACTAGGTATACATCACATATTGGCACAAATTTTTTTTATTTTGAGCACTCAATTGAAAATGTACACCTAACCTATCAATCGTACTACTTACAGGTCGTGGTTCAGAGAGCTTGTTAGTCCAAATTAAGAAGATTAGAAGCCAACGAAGATAAAAGCCCAGATTAGCGAAGCAGTTCTTGATAAAAAGACAAGCACACAACAAAAGGCTCGAATTGTATTTCTGTGGTATCCTTGAACACCGCGTCTTCTCAACATGATGTAAATGCACTAATAGCAAAAGTGTTTGTGGGCAGATCAGACTCTGTTCATATTTCACGGGCAGGTGGGGATTATGCAAATGTGTTACCCAGTGACGTACACCGGTAACAGGCAAAAGAGTCGAAAATATAACGACTCGTTACGGCGATTCAGAACTGACTCTCTCTTTTGAGAGACAATATCTTTATTTATCATGCACTTTTTTGATTAACAACTTTGCAGATTGTTTTCATTTAAGGATAGCTACGTTATAAACTACAAAAGAGAGATTTTTCAAAAACCCATCTGACCTGCTCTTTAAAGTTACACCATTTACATATTTCTTATACTGTGTAAACTGCTGAGATGTCACATGGAAAAGGCCCATTCTTATGTTCCTGGCAAAAACCATCCTTGCACACCCTTATTTTAGTTCTGACACTTGACAATCTCCTGATGATCTGTGGAAGGGGCTGGGTAGGGGTCCTTTTTTAATGTGTAGATGAAGTTCTCAAATGGGAAAGCTGTGAAATTATGCAGCACACCAAACTGCTTTGCATCATTGACAAGATGTGTCAGCCCGTGTATGTTATACACAACGTAATTACCATAAACAGGTTGAAAATGCTCAACAAATGTGATCAGTAACTTTTCTGCAAAATCACAGTACTGGAGAAACAGTGAGGGGCAGCATAATATTCGAATGGCTACACGCAGAAGCATAAAATTGTGGTATAGAACATTCGGCAGATGGTCTTTCAGTGCTTCTGGACCAGTGTACAGGAGAAAAGTTCTGAACTCTGTTGCTTTCCACCTATCTACCTCAACAAGGGATCTCCCTTTCCGTGCAAACTCTCTGGGTAGTCTCATGGCAAAGGACATAAGCACTGCAGAAATTAGGCCTATCTGATGAGCACCTAAATGAGTTAGAAGTGGTCCCCTCATCCAAAACCCTATCAACTTTCTCACAACCCCAAGAAAAACCAGGTGCATAACATCTAATGGAAATTGGGAGACCATACCAATTCCAACCCTTGTCAACACACTGGTCCCTTTATGGTGAAACTCATCGTCTTTATTAATAAAAGACGTATCTGTCCGTAAACGTGAATCGACTTCAGGAAAAGTCATGCAATTTTCCGCCCATGTTCCCTCCTGTGTGCATTTTTCACAGCCGTGGTATGCATTGTGTGCTTTAATGTTTTTTACGAAAGCCCTTGCACTTGCATCGCAAACTAAAGTTTACATTTTAATGTCTACACATTTGCCAATTACTTCCACACTTCTAATTTAAGCTTTCCATATTCATTCACAAATGATTCTAGGAACAGATTGACATTCTCTGTTTTTTTAGATCCAAGATATAAAGCGATGACGAATGGTTGCTTTGTTTTGTCTTCCTCTACCAATCCTAGAATGGGCCAGAACTGCTTATTGCTGTTCATCAATATTCACTTGTAAATTAATTGCCTTTGGGAGAGGGTCTATCTGGTTTAACACATGCCTAATGCCTTTCTCAACTCCAAAATAATGCATGGTGCCTCCAGCCATCTGCTGCACCTCATAATTAGTTGGAGTGCCTAAAAAGAGTGCGGGCATCCTTTGGGAGATACGGATGATTTTTTCTCAGGATGCCCAACAGCCCATTTAGATGGCATTGTGGTATTTGGCTGTCTATTGCCCAGCCTCTGAGCTCCTCCCTAAGACACTCTGCAGACTCAACAAATTTGTCATCACTTGAGTCAGTTTCTGTCAGAGCATTTGACCAAAATCCATCAATCACCCTATTGTCAACATTAAACTCAGTCTCTAACTCGTCTGCTTCATAGGACATGGTCCAATCAGATGCAGCATCTGACCACACATCATCAGCAGGGGCATTTTTTTCCAGGCATATGTTTACATCGGCTGCGTCAGATTCCAAGTAGAGGTAACTGCAGCCTGGAGCAATGGGTGTGCCAAAAGGTGGGGGCGTGGCGAAAGGTGGGGGGCGTGCCAAAAGGTAATGTGAAAGTTGGCTGTTAAAAAAAAAAAAAAAAACCTGGTGATCCGTACTCTTAATCGCCTACAGATTAAAATGAAGCAATAAATTTAATATAATCTTATAAAACCAAGTTAAATTCTTGCAAGGTAAAAACAGCGTTAATGATATTAAGAATATTATTTTAAATTACTTTTGAAAGTACCTTCAATACTTCTGCATGGCGCGGGTTACTGAGGTCATCACCACCGCAAGTTTAGGTCTTGATTTATCAATAATCAAAAAAAAATTACAATTATTTTTCGAGGATACAAACGTCTCTTAGCATCACACTAGCTGTTCTTAAGTTAAAGTCAAAAGTTGTATTTGTTAACATTAATTCACTGTGAAGTAAACTAACAAGAACAAACAACGAACAGCTGTATTTTTATTAACTTACAACGTTTAATAAATACTGTATCAACTGTATTGCTCATAGTTAATACATCAATGTCAACAAATGAAACCTCATTGTAAAGTGTTACCCTGAAAACTAGGTTTTGCCTGATAGAGAAAAATATATAGTTGACAAAACCACTAAATAATCAAATTTAAAAATTAGTCAGAAGTTTAGTAACCTTATGTTACCTGACATTTACCAATTAAGCAAACAGACAGCTTTATCCTCTTATTTCACCTTGAGTTTCAGTCGCCAATTCAAGTAAAATATGGATGGATAGACAGATAGATAGATAGATAGATAGACCACTCATTCAATAGATAGATAGATAGATAGATAGATAGATAGATAGATAGATAGATAGATAGATAGATAGATAGATAAACCACTCATTCATTCATTCTGTAGTAGCAGTCCATAGAACAGAATCCAGCAAACTCTTTGTCTGAATAGAAAGCTGTGAAGACCCCCTTCTTTCCATTGTAACAGTATCTACAGCCATCACACCTGCTGAGCTCCAACTCCACTCTGTGTGTCCTCCTCACATCTGGACTGATAGACTTCCAGTCAATGATACCTACACAACAGAAAAAACCAATGTTGAGAGATTCAAATAAGAGGTATCCAATAAGTAGAATAAAATATAAAATAAAAAAGACTTTAAGTGTTGTCACTAGCAGAAGCACAAGTGTCTGGGAGTGCAAGTCTGCAGCCTGACCCTTCTCCATTATATTATAATACAACTGTATTGCTGACTATGCACTGAGACAGTCATTTTTGTTACCAAAAGGACCAAAAATGAAGTACATATGCTTCCTGTGCATGTTTTCTAAAAGAATGGAATCACAAGAAAAGTTGACTGGCACTCATCTATATCATAGGTTATACTAATATTTGGTTCATGTACATGTACAACTCCAACATGTTGGATTAACTTCGAAAGAGTGAATGTCCTTCAAGTGCAATTTGGGCAATGGTACAGTTAAGGCATTAGGATCTAATACAAAAGACTAATCATTCAGAGTAATGTTACTGGCAGTGCTTGTCTCCATCTTCTAGTGTTGACAAAGGAAAGTCAGTGTCTTTCTCAGGTGTGTTGGATATGCAATGCTGAAAGCAAAATAGATACAGAAGGCTGTTATTAAGGTTTCATCAAGGCTGGTGCACTGGCACACGTCTATTCCATCTTCTGTCACCACACTGAGCCCTCCTCCTATGATTGCCATTTTACAGTAAGTAACCAACATCATCTGTATCTTAGGAAAGGTGTAGCAGGGTCCCCCTACATAAAATAAATACAAAAAAGTAATAATAATAAAAAAAAAAAAAGAATAAAAAAAATATATATATATATTTTTTTTCAAATTCATTAGATTCTGTTCCATCTTCTTTGGCTCAGACAGAGTAGCTACATACAGTGCAGAACTGCAAAAACAATCAGAAGCTAATGTATAAGGGTCACAATATACAATGCATTTCATTTTCTTTTATACACTGATAAATCTTACATTGTTTTCTAAAACTATTGCTTTAAATTTTTAACAGATGGGCTAAAAGGGTACAGAAGAATAAAATATTACATTAAAAGATTTGAAACAAGATATTTCACAGTTGATGATTTTTTTTTTTTTACTATACTCACTCCAGCAGGTGTTCTTAAGTATGGGTGTTTTTTGAGTACATCCTCCACATACATTCCTTCCATGCTTTTTCAACGTCTCCGGGAGAATGTTCCTGCCATGTGGTCTTTGACACTCCAGGTCTGGATGTGTTTTCTGATACTCACTTTGTAGCACATTCACATCAAAAAGGGTCTGGCTGCAGACTTGCACTTGCACTCTCATACTTGCATTCTCAGACTTGCACTCTCAGACTTGCACTCTCAGACACTTGCACTTCCGGTAGTGACATTACTTGCAGTCTTTATTTTATATTTTGTTCTATTTATTTTTTGTTTGAATCTCTCAACATTTTACAACAGCAGCCAGGTGTTGAAGACAAGAAAAAAGAAACTAAATTACGAAGTCACTTGCAATCCCCACTTGCACTCTCAGCTACCTGCGACGTCACTTGCAACCAACACAAATCGTGCATGTTGCCAATGGAGACAAGACGCTGTGGTGATTAAACGATTAAAACTAAATTAGTAACATCACGTACAGGGGTCCTGCAAAAAAAAAAAAAAAGACCCGCAAATCCGTGGTCACAAAACAGCAGAATATGAATGCAATGCGCAAAGTCTCTCATTAAGCGTTTTCCTCCCGTAGAAAACATAAACACCTTAAAACACTTCATAACATAACAATAAAATATTTAAATATCAAATTCAATATAGTTTATTAATATAACGAATAATGTATAAAACATGGCAAAACAGGCGCAAAACATGGCATAATGTGGCATAATAATAGACTAAGAAGATAAAGAAACAACTCAATATGCTCCTCTTCCTTATTAAAATATACATAAACAATATGTACAGGCAACCAGGTGAGCCCAGAATAAATGCAACATGCAAAGTTTCGCGTTAAGCGTTTTTCCATATAGAATAACTATCTACAGCTTTTTTATTTCTTTGTCTTTGTCCATTAAGTTATGCGTTTTATTTATAATGATTTTCTACGGGAGGAAATGAAACGCTTAACGAGAGACTTTGTGCATTGCGTTCATATTCTGCTGTTCTGTGGCCGCGGATTTGCGGGTCTTGTCTTTTTCTTGCAGGACCCTGTACGTTACGGTACTAAATTAGTTTTAATCGTTTAATCACCACAGCGTCTTGTCTCCATTGGAAACACATACGATTTGTGTCGATTGCAAGTGACGTCGCAGGTAGCTGAGAGTGCAAGTGATTTCGTAATTTTGTTTCTTTTTTTTTGTCTTCATCACCTGGCTACTGTTGTAAAATGATGAGAGATTCAAAACAAAAAGTAATCAATAAATAGAACAAAATAAAAAAGACGGATGTCACTAGCGGAAGCGCAAGTGTCTGAGACTGCAAGTCTGAGAATGCAAGTCTGAGAATGCAAGTCTGCAGCCAGACCCTTCTCTTCACATGGGCCTCAACAGACATTGAATCCTCCCCAACAAGTTTCCTTCATCAGAACAACAGAAACCGATAATGCTTAGACTGTGACAGATAATGACAACTAAGACAGATATGCGAAACATCTAAAATAAAAAATAAAAAATAAAAATAAAAACATTGAACTGCATAAACATTAAGATGATGGTCTGGCAGTGAAAAAGTGGAGTATATACAAAAAAGATTTAAATATCTGTAGTATCTTCCTTACATTGACCTGCACTAAGTGAAAATGTAAAATTGATTAGCAGTGCAAAAATTAATTATTCATATGGCAGTTTGCTTACATATGTTACACTAGCTGGCTTTTGACACAAACCTGCAAGTGGTGCACATTCTGCTTTACATTTCTGGTTTGGGGATGTGTCAGGTGTGCTAAAAACACTGATTTGGCTTTTTTGTCATTTTCCAGCAAATAAAAAGATTACAATATATTGTTAATATCGTGTGTGGTTATGTTGATAGAGATAAATCAATGGATTAAAAATAATGCAATTTACACAGTCATTTCCTTTTATATTTCTCTGGAAAGGGTACTTCACAACCAGTGTGTTGGCAACTTGAATATACTCTGCATTAGTTGGATACCTAGCAGAAAGGTAGAAACAAACTCTAAATTAGTTTTTATTTCGTCTTATCGTCTTCATATATTGTAAATGGATCTTAGTACAGTTGTAATAGCAGAGGTGGTAATAATTATTATACTTACAGGATGTATTCTGTACTGCATTGCGCAAAAAGGACGCTGATACAAACTATCAACTCTGAGAACTCTTTGGGCACGCCCCTACCTTTTGGCACACCCATTGCTCCAGGCTGCAGCTACCACGGTCTCTCAGATTCAGAATTGACGTAAACCTCACTAAGTATATTGTAAACCCTCGGCTTTGCCTGACGTTTAAGTGTTCTGTCTGAATAAATGTTGTTTGCAGACATAGTTAGTATGCTGCCAAACAAATAACTAACGTTGATTACAGTTACTACAGCTGATTTCGATTCTGTTTAATCTAGATTACGAAAGCTACAATGCAGGCTGACGGCTGGCTAAATTATAAGGCTACATTTACATCAGATTGCTAACATAACGCCATAACAATGGCCCTGTCCCAAATGGTGCACTTCATGTGGACGTCTACGAGTCCGTAGGCCGTCCCATTCAGAATTTTACAGGGACGTGGGAACTATATTGTGAGAGGGGGGGCGGGATTCTTTGGGGGTTGGGGGGGGGGGGTTAGTGTGTAGGCCTATAGTAGGCTGTGTTATGTATCCTGATTGACTTTATGATTAGTTAAATCTGTTTTGCACATGCATCGCCACAGAGTTAACCATTTCAGACAGTACAGGACAGCCTCTGTCTCGTTCACTTCACGTCTGTGGCCGTTACGCACAGCTCAGTGTGGCCCAGGCACGGCGCCAGGATTCCGGTTTTTGGATGGGCCAGACCAATCGTGGGTGGGCCTTAAATTAAAAATGTTAAATTAAAAAAAAAAAAAAAAAAAACCTTTATCCAATCACTGCTTAACCTAATAAATAGCCTGTTATAGTATATAACAGGCTATTTATTACTGTTATATTATCTGTGCGTATACATAATATAGATTTTCATAGCTTGATGCTCTTTAAATATTTTTGTTGCATTGTTAAAAGTTTCGGTGCATAGGACAGAGACCTATCCGCGATCGCTCTCCAAGGTTCTGACCAAAGAAGAGCGCTTTGGAATCTCCATTACGCATGAAACGCATGAAACGCATCATACCTGGGCTGCGTTTCCCGATAACATTGTCTCTTAGCGCGCTACGAAGACTCTTCAGGTATAACTTAACTAAAGGTATACTACCACTAAAGGTATACCATTGCTAGGCGTCTTCAGGGGTATCATCCACTCGCGAGGCATAGGCGCTGAAAGGCAGAGGCGCTGGCGCCCTCCTAGCAACGGCGCTGTTTTTGGTAAAACATGATTTTGACGACTTCATTAAGTTTTGTTTTATAGAAAACTCTTTTTAAAAGATATTCGTTTTGTATAAATTGTATCTTAATTTTGATCAATGTTTTATCAATCAATTGCCCATATTTAATAAATAAGAAGCAAATATATAGCAGACAATGTAATAACCTTAGTGTAATTGACAGAATTACTAAAAAATATTTTGCTACCTAAAAGTTAAAGATTTTTTGTGTCACGCATGCATGCATGTCTATTTCCCTCATATTAAATATAAAAACGCATGTGGACTGATATTTTTCCCAATGTCTGGACTCCTTTATTAATAGAGTATATAAACAGACGTTTCAATATATTGGTATTAAATGCATTTTCTGAGAATTTATATTTCAAGTTTTTACTGCAAATGTCGAAATGCGCGCTCTTTGGTCCATCAGTGCTTGAATCACTGATCACATTAGAATAAAATATCTCATAATAAAATACAAAATCGACTGATTTATGAATGTATATGCATAGTTCTCGTCAGTCGGAAATACAGATAAACGCTTTCATTTGTTGTATTTTTGATCCTGAAAGAAAACAGAACAACAAAAGAGCGAATCATATGCCTACATGGAGTCTGTACGTGTTATGCTTCTTACGCGGACTTTTGGGACTCAGTTTTGAACTGGTGTCAAGGCGCAATGAATGAAATGCACAAATGGTAATTAAATAGTACCCCTGAAATGAACGAATGAATGATGATCTGCTTTTATGTAATTTTTCCTTTTATATTCAGAATATTCACAAATGTGTTAGATATGGCATGAAATATCTGATATTCCGATTGTCAAATACATGCAAGTGGAAGTGTATTGTTGTTTAAACACCTTTATAACGATCGCATTAGTTGATCTGTATGCGCAATATAATTTTATGACACAAAATTTTGAAATGTAGGCTTAAATCAAACACATTTTAATTCAGATCCTGTATATATATATAAACATATATATATATATATATGCGGAAAACAAAACAACGAAAAAAAAACAGCTGGCTGACCCCCTAGAGGGGTGGGGTGGGAAAGAGAGGGGGGGCGGCCGCCCTCCCCGCCCCCCCTGTTCCAACGTCTATGGCTCGCCGAGTCTACGAGTCCGTAGGCCGTCCCATTCAGAATTTTAACGCTCTGAAGTGTGCTCAGCAGCGCGCCCTTTGTTGAAGCGGTCTCCCGCGAAGCCAGCATAGATGCAGGCTCCGCACACTTTAACCCAGGAATCCTTACGAAATGCCAATCAGACAACGGATGCGAGGAGATTTCGCTCAAGAGCAAATGATGACATGGCTGTGAAGAAAATATTTAAGTGTAGGTATCATTACGGTTTTTATGACCTAGGTGTACATTTTACCAGTTGTTACCTACAGTTTATACAAACATTGTGGTTATCGACCAGTCTTAAACATAATAATAGCACGTTGAAAAATATGAACGCATTATGATTCATTAAAAAAATAGAACCGAATGTCAGGGCGAGTCATATGTAAACCTAGTATTTATATTAAAACCTGTAAATTCATGAAACTCACGCACGTGTTAAAATTGTAATCTTAGTTCAAATTGAACATTATGTATTATTACAACTGTATACATTATTTAAATAAACATGTATATATTGTCTGATGCACAGGTGGCATAAGCAAAAGCAGGCTGTGTAGTTGACATGGAGATAATATTTGGCAAAAGAAAAGAAACCTGTTCTCGATGCTAAATATTATCTATATTATATAATTATATATTATAATATAATCTCGTCTTCTACTACGACGTCGGAGTGCAAAAATATTTCTCTGCATGGCAAGCCATCTCGCAAACACAATGGTAAAAACAACAACAACAATAGGCAGCAGATTCCCCGAACCTGCAGCTCCTGTCAAAAAACAACCAGACCGTTATTTCCGGCGTGACGATCAAGTCTGTCCCAAAAATACCTCTCAATGCGCCCTCGTGGACTCGTGCCAAGGGCCCTATAGGTCTGCACTACATGACGTCACCAAAGTGTGGACTCTGAGAAAGTCCACAAGTCTGGAGTGTGCCATTTGGGACAAGGCCTAAATCACGCGCTCACTGTTCTCTTGGAAGAATGAACTCGCGCCTCAGATCTTCTAACGTGAGAGTGCGCGCGGCCGGGGCGCTCTCTGCTGCGCAGCCGTCTACATCACTCACCGAGATGTAGAGGTAACGTTTTCGATTTTTACTGTTTTTATTTTATGTAACCGTCTCTTGTAATACGATGTCCTGTCATTTCTTTGTAATCTTTAATAAATACATTGTTCTGATTTCACACATTTGATGCATTGTATTGCTTGGAAACAACATCATAAAAAGGAGCCAGACACTCCCCATGTTTACTGGGAAGAATGGTAAAACATGAAATGCTGCATGCATATATTTGAGGGAAGTGGGGGCAATTGCAGCTGACCATACCAACGTTGGCCCAACATTGTATTTCTGTCAGATAGGTTGGGCCAACGTAACCAACACATACTGACGTTGGCCCAACGTCTGTTTGCTACCTGGGTTATTGCTATATTAATGTAACCATCTATGACTGAACCGAGCCGAGTCATTGCCAGAGGTGGCCCGGACTCTACAGCCGGACTCGGGTCGGTTGCGGTGAACAGGAATCGGGTCAGTGCTTTACAGGCGTATCACAAACACATGCGCGAGAGCGAGCTGCGGGCCACACTCAGCCCGGACAACACTCGCCGATTCCGAGGGCCAGCCGAGCTCGGGCCGATTCCCAGCAAACAGTGGTCCGACGGCAACGTCCTGTCCCTAGCCAAAAATAGTCGTGGTAGGATGGCATAAATCGGTAAAAATATGTAACACAGAACATTTCCTAAAAATGCATTCAGATACGTTTGTACATGTCTATAGTTATATGGGGTTGCATGTATAATTGTTACTTTGACTTTTAACTACGTTTAGTTCAATATATACCCTGTTGTGAATCGGTTGTGAGAGGACGTCACTAGTGCATTACACGTCCATCATGACCCTCTATGAAATACTTGTGAAATATGCAAAAGCTGTGCTTACACCTTGGTTAATACTGCTATAATTAAAGTGCACCAAGTAGTTTTAAAGAGGTTGTGAATAAACGTCCACTGACGTCTTTTACACGTCTAATCAAGCAAGACTAGCAGGAAAAAAAAACAGGAATCATCTTTATGAAATACACGATTTGTATACAAAGTAAATATATTTCTGAGTTGGATGTAATTGCCAAAACTGTGCTGCCAAGATAACAAAAGATAGTAATACATTTCGTGATAGTACAAAATCCCGCGATAGGATAGATTATCTCGCGAGATAGTGTCCGGAACATTGAACAACCACCAGGAGAGGAGGAATCGAGGAGGGAGTTGTATCTGTAACGGGTGCGTTAGGGCCCACTTAGTAGGGGAAATTAATGTTACCTCGGAAGACTCAAGGAGGAAAGGATCTTGGTCCCCCACCTCAGTGCTTTGAGTCTCAATGTATAGGTTATGTATACGTGTTACATTACTCTGTTGTATAATATACTAAAGGGACCAGAGAGTGTGGCTTCAGTTAAGTCTACAAATACTTGCATTAATTTGGTGGCCGCCTGAAGTGTAAATATGTGAGGCAATTTAACAATACCAATTCACATTGATACATGTTGGGTCTTGCGTCTCTCAACTTTCTCTTCACAATATCCCACAGATTCTCTATGGGGTTCAGGTCAGGAGAGTTGGCAGGCCAATTGAGCACAGTAATACCATGGTCAGTAAACCATTTACCAGTGGTTTTGGCACTGTGAGCAGGTGCCAGGTCGTGCTGAAAAATGAAATCTTCATCTCCATAAAGCTTTTCAGCAGATGGAAGCATGAAGTGCTCCAAAATCTCCTGATAGCTAGCTGCATTGACCCTGCCCTTGATAAAAACACAGTGGACCGACACCAGCAGCTGACATGGCACCCCAGACCATCACTGACTGTGGGTACTTGACACTGGACTTCAGGCATTTTGGCATTTCCTTCTCCCCAGTCTTCCTCCAGACTCTGGCACCTTGATTTCCGAATGACATGCAAAAATTTGCTTTCATCCGCAAAAAAGTACTTTGGACCACTGAGCAACAGTCCAGTGCTGCTTCTCTGTAGCCCATTTCCTGCACACGCCTGTGCACAGTAGCTCTGGATGTTTCTACTCCAGACTCAGTCCACTGCTTCCGCAGGTCCCCCAAGGGCTTCTCCACAATCTTCCTCAGGGTCCGGTCACCTCTTCTCGTTGTGCAGCGTTTTTTGCCACACTTTTTCCTTCCCACAGACTTCCCACTGAGGTGCCTTGATACAGCACTCTGGGAACAGCCTATTCGTTCAGAAATTTCTTTCTGTGTCTTACCCTCTCGCTTGAGGGTGTCAATGATGCCCTTCTGGACAGCAGTCAGGTCGGCAGTCTTACCCATGATTGCGGTTTTGAGTAATGAACCAGGCTGGGAGTTTTTAAAAGCCTCAGGAATCTTTTGCAGGTGTTTAGAGTTAATTAGTTGATTCAGATGATTAGGTTAATAGCTCGTTCAGAGAACCTTTTCATGATATGCTAATTTTTTGAGATAGGAATTTTGGGTTTTCATGAGCTGTATGCCAAAATCATCAGTATTAAAACAATAAAAGACCTGAAATATTTCAGTTGGTGTGCAATGAATCTAAAATATATGAAAGTTTAATTTTATCATTACATTATGGAAAATAATGAACTTTTATCACAATATGCTAATTTTTTGAGAAGGACCTGAATATTATATAAAATCTACTGTTGGGTAAGTACATTTTGTATTATTTAATTAACGTGCTTGAGCTTTACTTGTTTGACACGAAGGAACCGAGAGAAATGATGCCCAGATTGTCAACTGAGATTCACTGAGTATGGCTAAAATTAGCTAACGTTAGTAGGCTAAAAGGTACTTTGAATTTATACATGGTATACCATAGTATAAAGTATGTTTAATGATACAGTCAAGGTTATTGCTGTAAGTTATTATTGTTGCCTTGTTCCTTGTATATTTATGTAATTTTTATTGGTACACTTAATCTCTTCAGGGGACATCACAGCACAGCTAGGGCTGGGCGATATATCGCATGCGATTGTCACGCGCATTTCGTCAGTAAAGCCGGTTCCCTGATTACCGTTAAATCGCCATCACCTGCTTTCAAATCTACCATCATTTAATAGCCATAGCCGTAGTTCACTGACAAGCTATACAATATCGTGTTCATTATCGAAGGCGATTCATCTGCGATAATGAACGCGATATTACGTAGCTTGTCAGTGATCTACGGCTCTGTATATTAAATGCACAGCCCACCTGTCTTTATCAGAAATGTCCTGTTTTAAAAACAGTAAAAACACATTATTAATAAAGTATTATATTCACAGACAAGCAGATGAGTCCAGAATAAAAATGCAATGCGTTGAATCACGCGTTAATCGTTTTCCTCCCATAGAAAACCATTAGACTAAAAGGAAAATGCTTAACGTGGCATAATGCATTAAAACGTGTTTTAAAAAGCTGACCTAACTCAGAAAACATTTTTAATAAAGCATTCTATTTACAGACAAGCAGGTTATGGGAGGAAAATGCTTAACGCGTAATTAATCGCGTTGCGTTCTATTCTGTGCTCGTATCAGCTTGTCTGTGAATATAATGCTTTATCAATAATTTGCTTACTGAGTTTGGTCTTTTTAAAACACCGTTTTAATGCATAAGTCCACGTACTTTCATGTTAAATGCTGTTGAATGTCCCAATGATTAATTTGTGAATTTGACTGGTCCAGATTAAACTTGCAGTAAACATCTCTTGATTCAATTATAGTGAGTCAAGTTAACAATAAACACTGCATTATAGTAAAGGCTTTGTAAAACTGCACATCATTTTTAGCTTTTTAATCAACATTCTCTGTCCTACACCAACTACACACACATTTCTTACAATCAAACCAAACAAAATACGAACAAACCAATCATACAAATTAAACCCCGCCCCAGGTGCAGCCCCGCCTAGATCTGCAGGCTCCAGCCTCTATACTCAGTCTGAATCCAGCAAAACAATCATTCAGTTAGATATATTTAGTTATCTTTACTTACTTTGTTATACTTACTAGGTTTTATTAAGTTACAGCTACTTTCAAGGCAAATAAAACAATTTACTTACTTTTTTGAGTGACACTTACTTAAAATATTCAAGTAGCCACAAAGGAACAAATGACATTAATAAACCAGTGAGAGGCACCAGTGCACTAATATGTTGAAGAAGAAAAGACAGTTCCTCCATGTCTGCAGTTATCTTTCACTAGTTGCACTCATTCATCTCCCAAGGTCATATTGAATATTGAATTTTCAATACAACTGAAACATTTGAGAGAAAATCTTACTCTTCACGCTTTACATGTTACCCTTGGGAAATATCATCAGGAAACATGGTGTTAGCTTTCACTATTATGCTGATGATACTCAGTTTTATATTTCTTCGCAGCCCAGCGAAACATATCAATTTGAAAAACTAACAGAATGCATACTCAATATAAAAACTGGATGACGAGTAATTTCTTACTGCTAAATTCTGAAAAAACAGGTGTTAATTATAGGACCTAAAAGCTCTGCATGTAATAACCTAGAAAGCTGTCTAAGACTTGATGGCTGCTCTGTCAATTCTTCGTCATCAGTTAGGACCTAGGTGTGCTATTTGATAGCAATCTTTCCTTAGAAAGCCACGTTTCTAGCATTTGTAAAACTGCATTTTTCCATCTCAAAAATATATCTAAATTACAGCCTATGCTCTCAATGTCAAATGCAAAATGTTAATCCATGCGTTTATGACCTCAAGGTTAGATTATTGTAATGCTTTATTGGGTGGTTGTTCTGCACGCTTAGTAAACAAACTCCAGTTAGTCCAAAATGCAGCAGCTAGAGTTCTTACTAGAACCAGGAAGTATGACAATATTAGCCCTGTCCTGTCAACACTGCACTGGCTCCCTATCAAACATTGTATAGATTTTAAAATCTTGCTTATTACTTATAAAGCTCTGAATGGTTTAGCACCTCAGTATTTGAACGAGCTCTTGTTACATTATAGTCCTCCACGTCCGCTGCGTTCTCAAAACTCTGGTAATTTGAAAAAACCCTAGAATATCAAAGTCAACTGCGGGCGGCAGATCCTTTTCCTATTTACTCTGGAATAGCCTACCTAACATTGTTCGGGAAGCAGACACACTCTTGCAGTTTAAATCTAGATTAAAGACCTATCTCTTTAACCTGGCTTACACATAACACACTAATATGCTTCTAATATCCAAATCCATTAAAGGATTTTTAGGCTGCATTAATTAGGTAAACCGGAACCGGGAACACTTCCCATAACACCTGATGTACTTGCTACATCATTAGAAGAATGGCATCTAAGCTAATATTAGTCTGTTTCTCTCTTATTCCGGGGTCACCGTTTAAATTACACTTAAAACAATAAAGTTAAGTTTACTTAACTGAATTAAGGCAAAGAGTTTGCACAATTGAATTAAGTAAACTTAAATTACTTTGCATACAGTGCATGCTACAAACTGGAAATAGAGAAGATATAGCTTGTTTATGTTTATGACTTAAAAAAAACTCGGTTATCATTATCCTGGTAGTAAAACGATGTCTAAAATGATTAAACATGAGTATTATTTTTTATTTATTTATTATATTTATTTATTTATTTATTCATTCACACCGATAGAAAGTAATCTTTTCCAATAACTTTAAACTGATTTTTACATTTTATGGGCATTTTTTACCTTTTATAAGGCAATTTTTCTAGAAGTGTCCATTATCTTTTGAGTCAAATTCTTACATATAATCAGTGAATTAGAATAATAAGACATTTGAGCTGTTACCAAGCAAATTGAATCGACACAGAAGCTGCATCTGAAGTGGCATTTTTATGTATTTACACACTGTTTAATGCAGGACATGAATGCATTTAACCTGCAATTACAAATGTATAAATAATGTTTTGATATATTAAACATAAAACGTTTGATTCTAAAATTTGAAATGATTAAAAACATGAAAAAATCGGGGGAAAAAGTCAAAATGTGACATTAAAACTGCCAATATTTGGCAGCAAATCACTGTTAATAAGTGAGTCTTTACTATTGAACCGAATCGTTTAAACGGTTGATTCGTTCAGGAGAAATCACCATCATATTACTCAGAGATGCAAAACAGTCCTGTGGCTGTTTGGAATGATTTTTGTCGACGAAATAGAGCAAAAACAGGTAATATGGTGTCTAAAACGTAAGTCTCTTAATTAACTTCTTGTTTATTAAGCTGTTGTAAAATATCAATATCACAATCTTGTTAATTTTTTTGGAGAAAAACAGCACTCTTCGTGTGAAATTGATTAACTAAAGTGGTATAAATATAGGCCTCTACATTTTCTGCCCCATGTCTTGAATTTGTGATCATTCTAAATGCATTTCAATTGACTGAATCATGCAGTAAAAGAACGCACTCTAAATGCGCACACGCACTACTCTAGACTTCACGTAATGTATGCGTGCACTCTGTATGTGTTTACTCCATAATGTCAAATTGCACATCGTTAAAACCACAATTACGATATTATCTCAGATGATATATATCGCACATCCCTACCCCTGAGGCATCTCAGATGAGATGATGTTATCTTGGGTTTTTATCCTTGCAGCACCAAAGCATAATTAATATAAGATAGTTATGTGGGTACGGCCCTGTGTGGAAACAATAAAAGCAGAGAACATTTTTTCTTGCACATCTGCATTCTTCTTCATTACACAATGATAACAATGAATAATCACATCTTTTTTAAAGAATTTACAATTACAATATTTCAAGAAACCAGTCATTTTATGTTAGCAACCAAAATAAAGAGCATATTTATTAAACTGAACTGCCTATAATAGCAAATAGTTATCTCGGCCATAGTTGCTGCCAACTTTTTATGTAATGTCCAAAACAAGAGCTAGTGAATTAAATATTAATTTCATATCTGAAAGTACAGAACACATAATTGTTTTTCTCAGCAACACTGCAATTCTTGACAGGTTTTCCTGAGACTTTTTCCTCTAATGTCCGAGACCTGTCTGGCTGGGGATGAACAGTAGTTTGTTTATCAAGTCTTACCTCCCTCAGACTCATCATCTTTCCTTTCAGCTTCCCTTTCCCTGCTTTGCACAGAAAAATTCTGATGTCCATCTACAGGAGCCAATAATGATCGAGTCAATATAAGTTGATCGATAATATTTTGAGACTTACTTTAATTGGTCATGTCTTCATAGCCTACCCCATTAATGTGTCGTCACTATATATATATATATATATATATATATATATATATATATATATATATATATATATATATATATATATATATATATATATATATATTATAATAATAATAATAAATCCTATGATGTTTAATTAGAATTTTCAGCAGCCATTACTCCAGTCTTCTGTGTCATACAATCCAATAGAAATTATTAAAATATGCTGTTTTGGTGCTTAAGAAACATTTCTTATCATCTCAAAAACAGCTCCTTCATATGTGGAAACATTGACACATTGTTTTGAAATGTTACTTTGAATAAAAGTGCAGAATTTTGTTTAAAATAGGATTTTTGTCCAACAATTTAAACGGTTTTACTGTTGCTTTTTATCAATTTAATGCGCCCTTGCTGAATACAAATAATTTCTTAAATTAAAAAAACTTTCTGAACCCAAACTATTGAACAGTAGAATATATTGAATAGATTTATAAAACAGAACAATGACCAATAATAACTAAATCAGAACATTAAGTAGATAATTATAGATAAATCAATCCCCTAAGGGGCACCAGTAGAGCTCTGCCTGATCTCTGATCTCCTGGTTCTTCTGCTCATTCCACCGTCCAAAGTTTCTTATGTTACGGAGCCACTTTAATAGAAGTTTCCATTTTAGATGCTGTGTGGCCTGGCTGCTTTTTGTTCCAGCATCTACCTGAGAAAGAAAACAATTAAAATTAAAAACCCTAAACAAAACCCAAGTTTTTACCTCAGGAAATCTCCCAGGGCACAATTTTTTTTTTTTTTTTTTTTTTTTGTGGAACAAAAAATAAATTTATGTTTTATTGATGGCAGAGATACAGAGTGTGACAGAGTGTGAATGAACTGCATGACTAAATGAGACAATGAGAGAGCAGTAGTTGATTGAGAGTGAGATTAAGGGAAAACAGTGAATGAAAGATTAAAATAATTCAGAAACATTTTCAACTTAAGCTTTAAATAAATTTAAATGTAGTACTTGCATGACAAAACATGCAGCAACCTGTTCCTGGTGGCTCTTTATCTGCATCTGACACAAACCAAATTCTTTTCAATGAACCTTTTAAATCATTTCGCAAATCGCACCAAGCGATTCATTCACAAATTAGAATGATTCAATTGCAGCTGTTCTCGAGTCGACAACTCACTGATTCAGATGAACAGTTTAGTGCGAGTCTCAGTGAACTGAATTCACAAGAAAGAACCGGGAGATCTTGTGAGCATGCGCACAACTGATGCTGCTAAAAGTAATTACTAATGTCGATTTTAGGATTAAGTATTGTAACTTAAAATCTTATTTTGGTCAAAAATGTAAATTGTTTGTGAACTAAATCTGCTTTAAAGAGTGATCTATTTAAGCCCACTTAAATGATTGAATTCAGACACATAAATTGGTGTCTCTATGTTCTAGGTCAAAAAAAAGAAACATTAAAATAACATTAAATAAAATAACTCATGCACGTTCAAATTCCCCGCTGCCGTAACATTAACAGTTATATTAAAATGCTACGCATTTAGCCCTATGTGATGTCTGTTTTTATATTGTTTATCAACAGTATAAATTTTTATATTGCTTGGATTAACTAGCCAAGTAGACAGATATCAATACTGTAAAAAAATCCAACTTACAGTTTGTTTTACAAACTCAGTTTTTTAAAGTTTATTCAACTATTTAACATTAAAAAAGTTGAGATAACACAGAAAAGTAAGTAAAATAGAAATTTAGATCAATTTGTTTGGTTATTAGTATTGCCGACAAAGGCTGATGAGCAAACTTTAAGTTTGTTATTAGTATTGCCGACAAAGGCTGATGAGCATGCGCAGTTCGATCACTTTTTTATATACAACGCCATTTTCATTTCTCCCGCTTCATTCGAGTTGCCTCAAGCGGGGCCTGTTTATTCCGTCATGTTGAAAGCTCCGGTAAGTGTAGTTCTATGTGTATCAATTTACGATATGATTTAAATGAAGTTTGTTCACAATATGTGCTTTTGTACAACATAGGTGGCGGCAAGTTAGTCAGTTTAATTTTCCCGCCTGGTCTTATGAGTTACCTCAGGTCAGACTTCGCCTATTTTTTTCTTCTTCTTGACAGTCTAAGTTAATCTCTCCGATAGGTGCTGTTCTATATATAATATTTACCATAAGAGTTTAATTATGGTTGTTCTAAATATGTGCTTTTGTACACCGTATTTCCTTTCGTTTTAGAGTTGCCTCAGGCGGCGCCCGGTTCATGTTGGTCCGTCATTGTTATCACTCCGGTAAGTGGTGGTTCTTTGTGTATCAATTTACGAGATTATTTGAATGATATTTGTTCACAATATGCTATTCTTTACAACGGTGTAGGTGGCGGCAAGTTAGTCATTTCAATTTTCCTGCTTCGTCTTCGAGTTAGCTGAGAAGGGGCGAGTTTCCTCGGGTCAGACGAGCGCAAGGTTTTTTTTTTTGTACAGGCTATGATAATAATTTACAATAAGATCTTAATGGTATTTGTTCACAATATGTGCTTCTGTACAACTGCTTAGGTGGCTAGTTGGTCAGTTCAGCTTCTCCTGCTTCGTCTTCGAGCTGTCTTAAGTCATTCAGTGGCAGTTTTTCCCGACAGTGTCATGACTTAGGTAAGCACTGTTTTATATATATTAAGTAAAAGGATTTAGATTATGATTAAGGATGTAGAGTTTTTGTTAATTGCTTTTAATATGTTCATTTTGTACAGTTGTGTGGGTGCCTTTGAATTTTGGATAAGGTAATTGAATTTATAAGTGTATTAAGAAAAAAAAAGGTAAAACAAATGTAACCGTATAAGCTTGTGTGTTTTCATCTCAAAGATGTATTTTCTTCATTTAACTTATTTTACATTTATGTGCTTGTTCAGTGCAAAGTATTTGTGGAGCTTATGTTTGCTAAGTGTAACGTTACTTTAAATCTGTATGTTTTAAAAATGCAAATAATTACGAGCTATTTTAAGCTTAAATTCATAGTAGTTTTTTTTTTTTTTGGCATTTGATATTCGTTTAACCAACTTGCTTGCTTTATGATAGTTTTTAAGTTGCTCTTTTTATATTGTTCTCCAGCAATGAATTAATGTATCCCTTGTGGTTAAAAATAAAATAAAATAAAATCTTATGTTGTTGCCCAAAGAAATTAGTTCTACCACTGTATTGTTTTTTTTTTTTCTTTTTTTTTTTCTGAGGGTGATGCAGTGCAAGATATGCGGATTTGAACACCCTGCCCAGGAGGTCCTTTTGAAACATGACCAATTGTGCCACTACTAGGGAAGATACCGCCAACTACCCTGCCTCTACACAGATTGCATCTGCTCCTTTAAAAAATGGTTGAAGTCTCACCTTTTAAGATCAAGTGCTTATCTTCACATGAGAGTCACTTAACATTTAATTGTGAATTATGTGCTTTAAGGAAATTTGTAAAACACCTGATTACTCCAAACATATAAGGAGCCATTTAAAAAAAAAATCATGAAACTTTAAGTTTCTAGAGGAAACTTTTAGCCAGTGTGATTTTTTTTAAAACGCATCTGATTTCATCATTCAGTGGTCACAGAAGTCAAAAACATCGCAGCTTTTCCATTACAGACTTTATAGCAAATATCATTATTTTTAAAATGCAGAACCAAAAAGACAGTGAGCCACAAACTCTTTGTTGCTATGCACACACTTTTACGCCATTGCAATGAATTTGCTGTTGTTATTGTTGCACATTAATTTGGACTTGAATTTTGTATTAGTTTTTATTTGATGCTTCCCCATTTAATCAGTTGTATAGAAGTATTTACTTTTGCAACTCAAATGTGACAAATAAGCTCTTAACTTGAATAGACTTTTTTATTGTAATTTTATTAAATTTATTTTATTGTAAATGAAATGACTTGATTTGGTCTGTGATTTTAAATTTGCTGTTCTACAAAAAAAATCATATTGATGAAATAAAAAAAAAGGTGATTGTCCATTTAAAGATTTTTTTGAGGACCAATGTTGTACTGAATAGCATTTAATAAATTCATTCACTCATATTGGATTGACAGTTTTTGTGCTTACATTAAAACTGGTTGAGTAAAAACCTAAAGTCCTGAAACTGCACTGTAAAAAAAATAAAATAATACAGTGACTTTAACTATCAGGTTTTATAAACTTATGGAGTTTTTATAATTTAGAAATATATTTCTAGTCAACTAAACACGAAATTGGAAGTTTAACTAAAAGTTCGCTTAACTTAATATATTATGTTGATTAAACATGCACAAAAGTTTGTACAACTAATTGAGCTTTAAGTTGAGTAAACTTAAAAATCTGCTGAAGCTGATTGCCTTAAAATTTTAAGTTGGCTCAACTTTTGATTTTTTTACAGTCCAAGTAGACAGATATCAATGCTTATTCATAACGATACTGAAAACAAGTAAATATTGTTAGCTGATGCTAACTGTCTAGCTAACAATCTTGCTGGTGCTAAGTTGAGGTAATTTTTAGATATAAAGTCCAAATATTTTTTTTCAACCACCTACACTGTAAAGAAAATCAGAAGTTGAGCAAACTTAAAATTTTAAGGCAACCAGCTTCAGCAGATTTTTGAGTTTACTCAACTTTAATGTCAATTAGTTGCACAAACATTTGTGCATGTTTAATCAACATAATATATTAAGTTAAGCAAACTTTTAGTTAAACTTCCAATTTTGTGTTTAGTTGACTAGACATATGGAGTTTTTATAATTTAGAAATTTAAGTTTACCAAACCTGATAGTTGAAGTTGCTGTAAAAAAAATCAAAAGTTGAGAAAACTTAAAAGTTTAAGGCAACCAGCTTCAGAAGATTTTCTCAACTTTTGACTTTTTACAATGCAGCTTCAGGACTTAACATTTTACTCGATCAGAGTTTTAAGTTCAGCACAGAATGGTCAATCCAATATGAGTGAATGAATTTATTAAATGCTACTCAGTACAACAACATAGGTCCTCAAAAAACAATCTTTTAAAACCACAACTTTTTTATTGCATCAATATGATTTCTTTGTAGAACAGCACATTTAAATCACAAACCAAATCAACTCATTTCATTTATAATAAAATAAATAAAATAAAATGACAAAAAATGCCTGTTAAAAAGTTGAGAGCTTATTTGTCAGCCTGGAACTGCAAAAGTAAAACCTTCTATATAATTGATTAAATGGGGAAAGCTTCAAGTAAAAACTAATACAAAATTCCAGTCCAAAATAATGTGCAACAATAACAACAGGTCCAGTCAAAAATTTCTTGTCCAAAGTCTTTCATATCTGTCCTTCATATCTATCACAAGCAATATAAAATTCATTGCAATGGCATAAAAAGTGCATGCGTAGCAAAAAAGAGGCCAATTTCCTTTCAAGTGTTAGATAAGCCACAGATTCTAACTCAGATTCTGTTGCCTCATCAAGATAAGGCATAGAACTACTTTCAAGAGGGTACCTGTCAGTTTCATGAGGATGGCTGTCTCCAGGAAATAACTGGGCAGTCTGTGGCTCACTGTCTTTTAGTTCTGCATTTTGAATAATGATATTTGCTCTAAAGTCTGTAATGGAAATCTGCAATGTTTCCGACTTCTGTGACCCCTAAATGACAAAATCAGATTTGTTTTAAAATCACACTGGCTAAAAGTGTACCTTGCAGTTTCATGATTTTATAAATGGCTCCTAATATGTTTGAAGTAATCAGGTGTTTTACAAATTTCCTTAAAGTCACACAATTCGCAATTAAACGTTAAGTGACTCTCACTTGAAGATAAGCGCTTGTGAGATCTGGAAAGATGAGACTTCAAAGCTCCAGTGGTTTTAAAGGAGCAGATGCAATCGTTGTAGAGGCAGGGTAGTTGGCGGTTTCTTCCCTGGTAGTGGCGCAATAGGTTTGTTTCAAAAGGACTTCCTGAGTAGGATGTTCAAATTTGCATATCTTGCAATCCATCAACCTAATGAGAAAAAATAAATATATATATATATATTTTTTTTTTTTTTTTAAAAACCAATATTTTTTTTTTTTAACTACAAGGGATACTTGAATTCATTGCTAGAGAACATTATAAAAGAACAACTTAAAATACTATCATAATGTAAACAAGAACACAAATATTAAATATTAGTTGGTTACACGAATATCAAATTTTAAAAACCAACTATGAATTTAAGCTTTAAAATAGTTCTTACATTTTTAAAACATACAGATAAATACAGATACAGATTTATAGTACGCTTAGCAAACATATCCTACACATTACTTTGCACTGAACAAGCACATAAACGTAAATTAATTTAAATGAAGAAAATACATACATATTGTTACATTTGTTTTAACTTTTTTTTCCTTAATACACTTATAACTTCAATTACCTTATCCAAAACTCAAAACTTGGGTTTATCAAGTCATTCGTTCATCACATAACAGACCCATAAGCTTATAAAAGGCTTTAACCTATCGTTCAATCTTTTGTCACGTGACGTGACAGCATTGGATAGAGAAATTAACTTACAAGCTTCCTTACAAACGGGTGCAAAGTTGTTATTATTATTGTTATCATCATCATTATTCTATTTACTCTTACAGTTGTGTTTCTGGTCTCAGATTGTAGCTTTTTACTTCTTACAGTTTATAAATGTGTGAATTTCTGTCACGATGGTTATTTTCCATACACTGAATGTTGTAACAAAGGTAATAAAGAGTTGGTTATTATTATTATTATTATTATTAAGTCTATTTTAGGGCTGCACAATAATGGTTAAACTGAAGTGATTAAAATTATAATCACGATTATTAATAATTATTCTATCCTTGTTGAGAAGGAATGACCAATCAGATCACGGGTTACCGCGTACATCAGTAACTTTCAGTTCCGGTTTAGCCTACTGCACGAGATATGTATAGGGTTCTCCAGAATATGGATGAATTTAACTTTGCTTGGCTGAAGATGATGTGTCTAAGTTGTGCGTTAATGACAACATGTAAGTTCATTTATGATTGTCCTTTACTGAGTGCGTCGTATGATGCATAATAAGATATTGTGAGTTCATTTGGGAACATAAGTGATGACGCTAAACCCAGCGTCTTGCCAAACCCATCTGTTTCTAATTGTTGTTTATTATTAATTGTTTCAGACCACACACATGCCTACAGTCACCTCACATATCACTACTGTGAAGATTATGCCAAGAAATGCCCTGTGGTGTGGCTGTGCTGTTCATTATGCTGACCATGCTGAACCTTAATTAAAGACTGTTAATTCTAATCCGTGCCTCCTGTGTCCTGACCGATGCACCAGTGTGAATGCAACTACCCTAAACCAGTGCAATACAGTCACAAATAACTCTAGCTAGGACTCATAAAGCTAGGACTCACCGGCAAGGCAGAAGACTTAGTTTTGAGAACAATCAGACATGACCTTACTGCACTTAAAGGTAAAGCAGTGTCTTTCAGAATCTCAACACCATCCCAACCGTACAAGAGGTATCACATCCAGAAAGCATTCACGGCTGAACCCCTAAGCTTGGCAGAGTACTCTTATCCTGTAACAACTTTGCAACAGAAATACAGCCATTTGAAGGGCCTACCTCTCCAGCCCATCCATATGGCTTGTCCATTGCTGTTGATCTGAGCAGACCATCCACATCTTATTACCCCTATAGAGCCAGTCCACTTTGGCCGACCAGGGGGCCCCGCAGCTGTTAAGACGTGATTGGGGTGGGCTCTGCAAGGCCCGGCTTGAGTGCTGGAGATAACACTTAACACTCAACAGTGTTTGCATGCCACCTTCAGTCCCTCACAGACAGAGCTGTTCCGAAACGTGGAAAGGTTTTGGCAGGTAGATGTCATTCCTATCAAATCATCAAAAGGGCTATGCATCTTCTCCAGACTCAAACCACAAGAATACTAGTTGACAGAGTGAACCGGTATGCCACCCCTTTACTGCAGCAGAAAGACATGCCGCTTCTTCAGGTCACTGAAGATGCAGTGCTGCCTAATTTAAGAAACACTGAAAGGAGCCTTGAAAGGGATCCCATCAAAGCTGCTGCATACAAGGAGGAAATAAGCTTGAATAAGCTTGAAGTCAATGGATATGCTGTGAAACTTTCTCCTAGAGAAATCAGCAAAGAGGGTGAGTCATGGTTCCTACCCCACCACCTTGTCCAGCATAATGGCAAGAACTGTGTCGTTTTTAATTGTTCTTTCCAGTTTCAAGGCCAAGTTCTGAATGACTACCTGCTGCCTGGTCCAGCCCTAGGTCCATCCTTACTAGGCATCCTTCTACGCTTCCGTGAGCACACGGTTGCTGTGAGCAGTGACATCAAGGGGATGTTTCACCAAGTCCGCCTACTACCTAATGACAAACATCTCTTTCGCTTTGTGTGGCGTGACCTAGACAGGAATAGGCCTCCAGAGAAATTTGAATGGCAGGTATTGCCCTTTGGTACAACATGTAGCCCATGTTGTGCCATTTATGCGGTGCAGCGGCATGTTATGGACCACACAGAACCTGGAGATGAGATGAGATCCACAGTAGAGAGGAACTTTTATGTGGATAATTGCCTGCGGAGTCTTCCATCACCTCAGGAAGCTAAGCAGTTAGTGGATAAATTGCATGAACTTCTTGCCACTGGAGGTTTCCAACTTCATCAGTGGGCAAGTAATGTGTCTAGTGTGACTGAGCACCTGCCATCTGAAGCACGATCAGACAGTACTGAGCAGTGGTTGTCCCAAAACCGAAATGACCCCCAGGAATCCACCCTAAGATTGAAATGGCACTGTCAGTCAGATACATTTGGCTACAAACCCCGCCAAATAAAATCAGAACAACGTACTCTGCGCTACAACTATAGAGTACTAGCAACCCAGTATGATCCCCTTGGCTTCATCCTTCCGTTCACTACTTGAGCTAAACTCTTAGTCCAAAGATTGTGGGATAAACAACGGGAATGGGATGACCCCAATTTGTCTGAGGATCTCCTGAAATCCTGGACGAACTGGGAAGAACTCCCTAACTTGGCCACCATCACCCTGCCTCGTTGTCTTGTGACATCAGATATAGATCACTCTAAAGTTACCAGACAGATCCATATATTCTGTGACGCTTTTGAGTAGGTGTATGGGTTATAGCTTATTTATGCATAGAAGATCACCAAGGCCAAATCCAGCTCACCTTCATTACAGCGAAATCCAGAGTTGCCCCCAAGCGACAACAGACCATTCCCAGACTGGAATTGTGTGCAGCACTGAATGGTGCTCAGCTGGCCAAACTCCTTGAAACTGAGCTCACTTTGGAAATCAGTAAGGTGGTCATGTGGACAGACTCCACAACTGTTCTAGCATGGATTAATTCTGAATCCTGTAGATTCAAAATGTTCGTTGGGACGAGGATAGCTGAGATCCAAGAACTGACTGCTGGATGTACCTGGAGGTACGTAGACTCTCACAGCAATCCAGCTGATGACCTTACTCGAGGTAGAACGCTTGAGGAGCTGTCAGTGACCAACAAGTGGAGCCAAGGTCCATCATTTTCACTCCGACCAGAACCTGAATGGCCAGCTAACCCTCTTCTACAAGTTCCTATGGATAAAGATGAACAACGAAAGGGAATTTTCTGTGGCATTGTCATAGAAGTTGCTGCCCCGAACATCCCTGAACCTGCTAACTATTCTTCCTGGAGTGAGCTGATTGAAGCAACAGTTCAAATACATAAACGTTCTGAACAACCAATCACAGGCAGCAACATTTATGCAAAGATTGTAAGAAGTGGAAGGCCAAACCAGTCATTCCAAAAATGCCAGATCTACCACCAGCCAGATTAAGACTTCAGAAACCACCTTTCTATAGTACTGGCATGGACTGCTTCGGGCCATTTCAAATCAAAATTGGCAGACGGTGTGAAAAAAGATGGGGAATAATCTTTAAGTGCCTTACTACAAGATGTGTTCACCTTGACCTACTTACCTCCATAGACACCGATTCTTTTTTGATGGCCCTGAGGAGGTTTGTGGCCCGCCGTGGTAAGCCTTGTGAGTTGTTTTCAGACCAGGGCACAAACTTTCATGATGGAGAAAGGGAACTACAGGAGGCCTTTGCATCTCTCAGCCCTCAACTGCAACAGCATCTAGCTAAGCAGAAGATATCCTTCCATTTCAACCCACCAAACGCTGGGAGCGTGAGATTCGCTCAGTCAAAACAGCCCTTCGTATCACTATTGGCTCACAAACAGTAACCGAAGAGGTTCTATTGACTGTACTCATTGAAGTGGAAGAAATCCTAAACCGCCGGGGTATACTTCTTCCAATGTAGCAGACTTTGACCCCGTTACACCCAATTACCTGCTTATGGGGCGGCCTGATAGTTCATTACCACCTATTGTATACCCAACTACAGAGCACATAGGGTGACGGAGATGAAGGCAAAGTCAGGTGCTTACAGATCAGTTCTGGTCGAGCTTTATTTGCCACTACTTGCCAACACTCCAAGCTCGTCACAAATGGCATACAGATGTGATTGACATTTCCCAGGAACTGTTGCCATGCTTGTTGACCCACAACTTTCGCGTGCTATGTGGCTAGTGGGTAAAGTAGTTAAGACCTTTCCTGGATCAGACGGTCACATCCGAGCAGTGGAGATCCAGGTCAAGAATAAAACATACCCGACCAGTCACCAGACTAATCCCTCTTCCTGCCCTTGATGAACATGCCGAAGACTCAGAACCCCCTAACTGACTGTTCTATTGAAGGAACAAATATGTTCAACATATCTGGGGGCAGCGATGTTGAGAAGGAATGACCAAACAGATCACGGGTTACCGTGTACATCAGTAACTTTCAGTTCCAGTTGAGCCTACTGCACGAGATATGTATAGGGCTCTCCAGAATACGGACTGAATTTAACTTTGCTTGGTTGAAGACGATATGTGTCTAAGTTGTGCGTTAATGACAACATGTAAGTTCATTTATGATTGTCCTTTACTGAGTGCGTCGTATGATGCATAATTAATAAGATATTGTAAGTTCGTTTGGGAACATAAGTGACGACGCTAAACCCAGCATCTTGCCAAACCCATTCTTCATTCTTCTTATTTACTATACTTGGATTCAGGGTTCAAAAATTGCATAACTGATTGATATTTCAATTATGTATAGATACAGATATAATGTTGTATATTTCCGTTCTGTAGTTATTCTTGATTATAAGTTCTAGTTAATAGATTGTGTGATGACGCAGCAAATAATTCCATTTATGAGCAAACCTGGTATTACTGCAGATAATTCATATTGATAATGGGCAATTAGTTAGTAGTATAAATAGCAGTTATTATGTTGAAGTTGACGTTTTTAATTGTTGTTTATTATTAATTGTTTCAGACCACACACATGCCTACAGTCACCTCACATATCACTACTGTGAATATTATGCCAAGAAATGCCCTGTGGTGTGGGTGTGCTGTTCATTATGCTGACCATGCTAAACCTTAATTAAAGACTGTTCATTCTAATGCGTGCCTCCTGTGTCCTGACCGACGCACCAGTGTGAATGCAACTACCCTAAACCAGTGCAATACAGTCCCAAAAAACTCTGTAACAAAACTTAGCTGGTTTAAGCTGGTCTCCCAGCTTGGTCAAGCTGGTTTTAGCTGGTTGGTCCAGCTGGTCTCCCAGCCTGACCAGCTAAGGAAGTGGTCAAAACCCCTGTGGGCAGCTTTGACCAGCAAAGACCGGGCTGGATGACCAACTAAAATCAGTCAGCCAGCTTAGGCTGGTTTTAGCGTTTTTTTTTTTTTTTTTTTTTTTTATTCAGCAGGGAATAATCAACCTCCACTGACTATACACTGACTTCACACCGAATTACTTTATTAACTATAACATAAACGCAAATATCCATTAAAACTATTAAAGCACCGAACAATTTTTCTTTTGCTCTTTTTGATTAACATTATTTTAATAAGAAATGCACGGATCCTTTATACTGATGTAAATTTGATATTTTCTTTACTGTTTACGTTCACTTAAAACAACTGACTGTGCTTACAAAGATACTAATGTTTGAAAACATTGGTATTCACCTGCTGTCTGAGAAGGCTACGGCTATTTGTTTGTGCAGTTCACATGTGTGCGAGCGCGGTGCGCATAGAAATGCTTCATCACAGCGTGTGAGTATCGCATTGAGATGTCTTGGGCTTAAATGGCTTAAAATTACTTTAGTGTTTAAACTGACAAGACTTAAAACATGTTGTAGCGTATCAGACCTGAACCAGACAAATTAAAGATTCGATCAGGACCATGGTTGAAACATGAGGAGCCGAATTCCTCAGAAAGGCAACAGGATGTTGTAAATCAATTCCTAGTGCAACAAGTCAGAAGCAAGTCCACTAACCAACCAACTCTTTCACAGAACAGCTTTCAACATTAACACCATTAGAACAATTATTGACAATTTCAATTTGGAAAAGAGATTGTCAAATTTGGGGCAAATAATCAAGATTGATGGTCAAAGAGATGCACAGCCTGACCATCACATGTAAACCCATGAGAGTAAACAAGATCGTTGGATTGACTTCCCCCCACCTAGCAGAACCAGACTGAAATTCCTAAGGGGACCTTTTAACCTCTGGTCTCCACAGAACATCCTTATGTCAAATTAAAGCAGAGAAACTGTCTTTAACAGATGAACACAAAAATAACTACAAAATAAAAATCATTCCAATACAAAACTCCATATCATTTATGAAACCCACACATTTGACTATCATGTTTCTAATCCATTTTCCAGAAACGTTACTTGCCCCTGCAAATGCGAGTAAACATCTACGTTTATGATTGAAATATAGCTTCCATTATTGTAATGTAACGTTACATGGCTGAAATTCGTGAACAGCGAAACTGTTACACATGAGTGGTTGAACTTGAGCAAGTGACGAGAGAGCGCAATGGACGGTTGATGTAACGTTACTATACAGACCACAAGGCGTTCAGAGCAGAAAAATAGCAGTAAAGCTGTCGATGTGGTATGCTAGATAATTACTGTTAAGGTGTTCTTGCATTTATCTGTTGATTATTGAGTTTTGTGTTAGAAGGGATCAATTTATAAAAGCCATTTTATTATTATCATCATTTATGGATTTATAATTAACGTTTGCCTTTCCCTGGGCGTTTTTAAATTAATGTCTGTTTAAAAAATGTGTTTTGGGGGTTTATAAGATCCAAATTTATTGTCAAGTAACGTTAATTAGACTATGTTTGAAAATAGTTGTTTGTATAAGTGCGTGCATCTGCCAATTCCTGTGTTTGAGCAATGTGCTTCATTCGTGATCATTTATATTAAGTATTTAAAATGCAAAAATGTCAGACTTTTACTACTGTGTCGTAAACAATACTGTGTACTAACTACTAACTGTGTGCTGGTGCCTAAGTGTTACGTTTATTAATTTGGTATTACAGCTAATCAGCCTCCCACTGAGCACATGGTTAGCATTAAAATGCAGCGATTAGCATGTGCTCTGCTAACGACAAAAAGCAAAGGATTGAAAATATGTAATTTTTTTTTATGTTCCTTATATGATCTGTAACATAGGCCTAACAGTTGTAATGTTTTTATAATTGATTTATGTGTTTGAGTTAACTTGGATTTTCAAATACATTGTACTAACTTCTAGTTGGTGGAATTATTTAGCAAAATATGGAAAATATAAATGGATATGGATATAAATTATGTACAATTCATTTTACAGGAGTGTGATAATCTAATAATTTCAATATCCTGTTTCTGACATTTTTTTCTGCTGCAGAAAGATCTATATGAAGAAGAAAGAAGAATTCTTAGCAGTTATCAAGACAAGTTAACTTCAGGTACCTGAACTAACCACTGAGTCAATGGATGTTCTAGCTTATTACAAATAAATTGGCTGTGCAAAATATGTAACTTTACATCATCCAAACGATTGTATCTATTAAAACACTACAGATTACAACATGGGCATTTTAGTCGAAGCCAGTCCATACCCTGTTTCCATTCGAATTGCCCATGCACCTTTAGGACATGGGGTGCGTTACGGACACATTTGTCCAGATTTCATCCACAGACATCTAATCCAGGCCAGCTTCTTTCCGTCACATGCATAGTGTGTAAATCAAGCCATTTCCACACAGAAAGACAATATTTTGAGCACCTCAGCTTAGGTCAAAGATCATGTAAACTTGCTTAACATACAACTAACAGTCACATGATTAGCTCAGATCATTAAAAACAATCACAGTGAAAATACTTGACATTGATTTTTACTCACATATTTAGTTGCACAAATTTAATGTAGACTTTTAATCTCATATACACATTGATCAACAAACCTAGAGAAGTTCAAACTTACCTGCTTGACACACAAGAACAAACCTCATTGTTTTTTTTTACAGAGGCTCAAACATGCTGTGAGACAAGAAAATTAACTTCATTAGGTGTAACGTGTCAAGCAAGCATGCTTCAGCTTCAGTTTGTCTAAATTGGATGCTGCAAACA
The DNA here is from genome assembly GCF_018340385.1 of Cyprinus carpio. NCBI lineage: Eukaryota > Metazoa > Chordata > Actinopteri > Cypriniformes > Cyprinidae > Cyprinus > Cyprinus carpio. Next base: position 10,996,237 of record NC_056589.1, read on the forward strand.
TTGTTTAATTAATAATTGTGTCATTATGGGATACTCGGGTGAAGAATTCGGGTTTTGATTTTTATGTTACCCATTTTTATTGAAGTGCTGATTAATACATAAATCCTGCTTGTGATCAAACAATTGGCATTAACCAAGAAGACAACTGTAATCAAACATCATGCTAATTTGCTAACTTTTTTTGTTTGTTTGTTTTTTCAACAGGAGGATAAACTTGAAGGCCACACAAATGAAATAATGAAGTTGGTGGTTATTCACAATCCCGCAGTTGAGGAGGACCCAGCAGCTGTGTGTGTTGTAATAGAGGGCATCAAAGTGCTGAATGGTTGTGGAAACAGAACCACAGCGTGCATACTGTTGATGGGATTGATATATGCCCTCAACCTTGAATATCCAAAAAAACTGAAGTACACCTTTGAAGTCTTCCAGAAACTTTTTTTGAAACTTGACGGAGCAGAACTGCTAAAGAAGGTCCAAAGCCTCAAGCGTAAACTAATGGAATGAGCGGTCCGTACTGTAAGTTCAGCCTCAGACTGTTTGCTTCATCCAATGAATACTGTTTTATTTGTAAATGGTAAATGTTCAAGAAGTTGCATGTAATATGTAATGTAACTTAAAATTTATTGCAAGTATGTTCTTGCCTAATTAGTGTTGTGTTTTACTTTTAAATAGTAATTGTTTAAAAAGTTACATGTAATGAGAGTTATATGTAATATGAAGTTGTATGTCACTTAAAATTGAATGTAAGAGCATTTTTTGCACTTAATTAGTTTTAAATGAAGTTTAAATGTTTGTATCGATATAGAATGCTAGTCTTTTAAGGTAAATGAGAGCAGTTTCTCCTCTCATTTCAGTCTCCTTTTATTTTCTAGAGTTGCAAGTATTGTAGCCACACATTAAATCTAAACGCATATAGTTTGAAATGATAACGTGAAGAAACAGTATTTAGGAGTTTTGCTTCTAATGTATGTTTTTTCATCTTATTTTTGAATGGAATATGTTCAAAAAGCTTTATGCCACATTATGATGTTGTATTTCACTTGAAATTTATTGTAAGGGGTTATTTTGTACTTACTATAATTAGTTTTAAATTTTTAAAAATACAAAATGTTATTTGATCAATAAAAAAGCAATTGATGCAATCTCCTGCGTCTGACCATTTTTATATAAATTCTACCTTCCCTGAATAAGTAATATGTAATTTTTCCTAATGGCTAATCATTATTAATAATAATTTAGTAGATGAACTGTTGCTTACTTACAATAGGGTTAATAATACTAATTTTTTATAAGTAATTAGTTATTTGATGTAATGAGAAATATTAGGTAGACCTTACCTAATATCTTTTAGTCTGCCATAGCTGTTAAATTTAGGTATACTTTACTCAAATATATAAGATAGAATCTACCCAAACAAAGTGAGTGCAAATTGTTTCCTCAATTTTATTGAGTAGATTCTATAGGTTGTTTTTTACAGTGTTCTCCACTTTCCAATTGAATATAAGAAGTCTTCCTTGTAACTATGACAAATTTATTCATTATTTATCTTTACTTAAACATAATTTCTCTGTTATTGTTTTATCTGAAACATGGCTTACAGAAGACTCTAGAGAAATATTTAAATTACCAAATTACAATTCAGTTCATTATGTGAGAGAAAATAGATCGGGAGGTGGAGTATCTTTATTTTTTTTAGACAACTATGAATTTAAAGTTAGGGATGATTTATCACTGAATTCAGTAGAATCTGTTTTTGTGGAGCTCTCTGGTGTTTTTGGTGGAAAAAACGTTCATAGTTGGTGTCATATATCGTTCACCAGATTCTGTTGTCAAAGATTTTAATGAATGTCTATCCAGTTCTCTTGATCTGATTAACAAGGAGGATAAACTTTGTTATATCTTAGGTGATTTTAATATAAATCTTTTAAAAAATAATCCAGATACATTTACTGCAGATTTTCTAAAAATACTTTATTCTAGTTATTGTTTCCCTCTTATTCATAAACCTACTCGAGTAAAGGAGAATTCAGCAACTTTGATTGATAACATCTTAACAAATAATTTGAGTGAAGGAATGAAATCTGGAGTCCTGTATGTGGATTTGTCTGATCATTTCCCTATATTCCAATTTTCGTTAATCAAGTTTAATACAACCAAACAAAAAAAGAAAAAGATGCTTAAAAGAAGTATGAGCAAGCTAAATGTTTTTAAATTTAAAGATATGCTTGCAAGTACTTCATGGAATGATCTTTACAAAGAAAAAAATGCTCATTTTGCATATCAACACTTTATGAAAATTATAAGCGGTAGTTTCAATGAATGTTTTCCACTTACTAGCTCTACTAGGAAATATAGTCAGGCCTTTAGTAAGCCTTGGTTTACAGTTGACTTGTTGAAGCTCCTGAGGAAAAAGTTGTACAAAAATTGTACAAAAAATATATTTCAAATCCTACACCCCTTACCCGTGGTGCTTATACATCTTGTAGAAATAAATATACTTATTACATTAGATCGTCAAAAAAGAAATATTTCTGTGAGAAATTTAAGGTGTTCAAATGATACTAAAACCACATGGAAAGTTATAAATCAGTTGCTGCATAGAGATAAGTCTCATTCAGAATTACCTTCAGTTTTTTATGAAGGTGATAATTCTTTTAATAATTCATTTGATATAGCTCAAATATTTAATAATTTTTTTGTTAACATTGGACATGAATTAGCCAGTAAAATTCCTGTTTGTAATGGTAATCCACTAGATTATATTATAAGGAATTATCTTTCTATTTCTTTTTTTCAGCCTCCTGATGTTCAAGAAATAAGTGATATTATTGATGAAATGAAAACATCTTCAACTGGCCATGATAACATTTCTTCATTCCTTGTCAAACAGATCAAGCAGTTTATTTTGCAGCCACTGGTTTTCATTTTTTCACTTTCTCTGAAAACAGGAGTTGTACCAGAGGATTTAAAGGTCGCTAAAGTTATTCCTCTGTTTAAAGCAGATGACCCTTGTTGCTTCAGTAATTATAGACCCATATCCATATTGCCTTGTTTTTCAAAAAATATTAGAAAAAGTTATATATAAAAGGATCTTATTCCATCTTGATTCTAATTTAATTCTTTATAAACATCAGTATGGCTTCAGGAAAAGTCATTCCACATCTATGGCCTTGCTTTATTTGATTGACAAAGTTTCCTTTGCATTAGAAAATAATGAATTTACCTGTAGTATATTCGTCGACTTCTCAAAAGCTTTTGATACAGTCAACCATCATATTCTATTGAAAAAATTGCAAAAATATGGTTTTCATGATGTTACGCTTGAATGGTTAAAAAACTATATTTTAAACAGACAACAGTTTGTTTGTATTAATGGATGCTATTCCAACAAAGCCAGACTACTTTGTGGGATCCCTCAGGGGTCCATTCTTGGACCATTATTATTTCTTATTTATATTAATGATTTATCAAATGTGTCAAATATTCTTTTCCCAATAATGTTTGCAGATGACACAACTTTAGTTTATTCTCATTCAAATTTAAATTTTCTGATTAAAAATGTAAATACTGGTTTAACTGCATATGCTACATGGTTCAGATTAAATAAATTATCGCTGAATACAAAAAAAATCTAATTATATAATTTTTAGTGGAAAAAAATCATATTCGAAGAACCTCTCAAAAGTCAAAATGGAGACTGTGGAGATATCCCAAGTCTCAACAGCAAGATTCCTCGGAATTTTTGTTGATGAGAACTTGAATTGGAAAACATAAATTGACTGGGTTAGTAAGAAAATAAATAAATCTATTGGTATAATTAATAGGATTAGCAATTTCATTACTATAAATTGACTTCTTACACTCTATTACAGTTTAATTTATCCATATCTTTCATATTGTAATATAGTTTGGGCAAGCACTTTTCCTTCTACACTTCATAGAATTTTGGTTATTCAGAAACGTTTTGTCAGGATTGCAACCCGATCTGAGTCACATTCTTCATCTGTGCCTCTATTTCAGAATCTTCAGATACTTACCGTGTATGATATTAATATCACTCAAATATGTGTTTTTATTTAATAAGGTACATTTTAATTATGAAAATATCCCAGAGCACTTTAAGACTTATTTTAAATTTAACTCACAGGTTCACGCTTATTCAACTCGTCAATCCTTAGATCTTTATCTTCCAAAGTTTCTTACGTGCAGAGGTCAATTTACTATCAGATTTAGGAGTACCAAATTATGGAACAGTTTTTCCCACTTAGCAATAAACTCCTCCTCATTAAAATGTTATAAAAGATATTTAAAAGACCATTTAACTGCCGTTCTAAATTTTGAATATAGATATTATTCCATTTTTATGTTATGATCATATTTTTTGCTTATTTTTTTAATTACTGTAATAGTCATTAATATTTGTTGATGTTATGTGTATGTATACAAGTATGTGCATGTGTGTTTTGTGTGTGTGTTATGGATATATGTATCTCATTAGTTTGTTGTTACTTTTATGTAGTATAATGTTTTTATTTTCTATGTTTTTTGTTTTGATTTAATTGTAATTATGTCTATAGGTGGAGGTGTTAAATAAGCCCAGTTGGGGTTTTTTGCCTCTTCCTGCACATCATTAAATTTATAATATTTGTCTTATTTTTTTTCATATATTTTATGTTTTGTTATTATTATTTCTGTCATTTTGTATTTTAAGGTGCAAATATAAATAAACAAACAAATAAACAAACTTGAGGCGGGAAAAAAGAAACCAAACAATAGGCGGTCAAAACGGAGTGGAGTGTGGGAGCATTTCAAATTAATCAATGATGACAAAGACGCCCAATGTAAACTATGCGGTACTACGATTAAGTACAACCGCTCTACGAGTTCGCTAAGATACAACCTTTATAACTTGCATGCAGCAGTGTTGCAGGGAGGAAGTCTGTCGCCTTCACAACCTACAATCGCTGCTGTGGTGGGAAGGCGAGTATGTGACCACAGGAAAGCAGAGGGCATTACTCAGAGAATTTTGCGGCATGATCAAAAAAGATATGATGCCAGTTAGCACCATTGATGGTGAGGGATTTCAGGAGTTAATACACTTTATGGAGCCAGGACATAATATCCCTTCTCGACCGACCATAACTACCCACTTGGAAGCACGCTACAAAAACAAGAAGGCTGAGCTAAAAACACAGTTAGCCGCGCCTAATGTGGCTCTCACAAAGGATTGTTGGACAGCACTGACTACAGAAAGCTACATTACAATCACTTGCCACTACATTGAAAACGACTGGCAGGTAAAGTCAGCAGTCCTTCTCACTCAGCTGATAATTTAGCTGACAAACTCAAACAGGCTGTGGAGTCATGGGGTCTCAGCAAACAACCCCACACGAGTCAGTTGGAAATCAGTTTCCTGCTTTGAACATATTTTAAATCTGGCCATCAACGACGGATTCGCTGCTACTGGTGTCAACCGAGTAATTGCAGCTGCTGGCAGGTTGGTCAAACACTTCAACCACAGCACACCAGCAACGAAAGCGCTAGAAGCAAAACAAAAACAAATGCAGCTACCAGCTCATCGGCTCATTCAGTCCTGTAAAACCAGGTGGTTTTAAAACTCTGTACATGCAATGTTTGGCAGACTCGTAGAACAGCGTTGGGTCGTGTGTGCTGTACTATCAGACCGTTCAGAGACCAAGCTTACAGATGCCAGGACGCTGGAGTTGAGAGATGACTTCTGGCAGCTGATGGAGGACATGGCGCCAACACTGGAGGCTCTCAAATGTGCAACTACTGTCATGTCTGTAGATACTGTAGTATTCATATCTAACACATACTCCATCACATTCAGTCTGATCAACACGCATCTCAAGACAGCAGATGGAGACAAGCAGCAGAGTGGCAGAATTCAAATCTAAAGTGCACACTTCGTTGGGTGAACGGATGAAGGTAAGCTATGGTCATTAATTAATTAATGACCAATGACCCTCCTCCTCCTGTTGGTGCGAGCGAGCGGTCAGTCACGTGTGGGTAGGATGACCGAACTTAAGGAGCTGCCCTTGGAACTTCACATTCAGCGTTCTTTTCAGTCTTGCACAGCCGCGCCCGCACAGTTTTCAAAAGTATACTCAACCATAGATGAGCGTGGACGGATGAGCTCGACACATGCGCAGTACCACGGGGTGTGCGGCTGTCCGCGAGCCTTCTTGATGACAAAAATAACTTAATGGCGATGGTGCGCGCAAGTATACGTTGGCCTTTATGCGATTGGCAACCGGTCGTGTTTTGCTTTATTGCAACTCTCTGTTCTGGACTGGCACAACTGCGTTGTAATGCTGTCATTTTTCAAATTGTCATTTATGTGAAAATATGAAGTCCGTTAACACAGGCCAGAGACGCTGAAGACGGACGCACAGAGAAAAATACTGTAGCAGACAGATCACTCACTGTTCATGATGCATGAACTATTGGAAGAAAATCCTCAATATGGATTTGGGGGTTTATATGAATGTGTTTCTGAGGGGAGCTGACTGTCTTCTGAAAAGTTTACATGGTATTTTCTTTTCATATCCTATCTGTATAATGTTAGTTCATATTAAAGCAGCGTTTCAGCGCAGCGCAGCTCTTTATCTAGTGTGCCAGAGGCGCTCCTGCTGTCAGAAAGTGAATCTGCATCTCATTCTGAGCTTCTGCTGTTTGTTTTATTCAGGCATGTAGTATAATTTCATAAAGCTTGTCAGAACATTGTTTTTGCTTTAAATTGGGTAATTATTAAATCAAATTATGTGTATGATTATTATTATATAACTAAATTATATGAATATGGATTAGAAAACTAAAATTAAATAACTGTAATTACAGATTTAGGTTAAATAAAGATGTCGGTCTTTATTTATTTTTTTTTTTATTTTTTTTTAGGAAACAAATCAAAGAAAAAATAAAATAATTCTACTGTTTCTAATATTCTGCATGTTGCTCAAAAACAGAATATATTGTGTCCAGCAGAATTTTAAAAATTTTTATCCAGTCATTTAAAAATAACACATTTCAGAGCTATAACAACAATACCGTGATACCGTTAAACAGTGATATTTTTGCTTAAGGTTATCATACCATCAAAATCTCATACCGGCCCATGCCTTGACAGGAATGTTTTTGTTTCAGAAGAGGTAGCCTATATCTTCATTTGACTGTTCTAAGGGACACCCTCTAATTTTACTGTCACCTTCCTCAGGGATGATGTAAGTTGTGTTCAGTTCTATACTTGAAGATTTCCAGGTCTAGTAATCTTACTGTTACCTTTCTCAGACCAAGGGAGAATATAAATGCTGCTGCTAATGTTTCAAGTTTTTCATATAAGTAGTTTACCAGATAGATTATATGTAGGCTTAATATAGTGTAGGCTAAGCCTACCCATATAGATTTTTATTTAAAATGTATTTTATGTTGCTTAATGTTTCACATGCAACAGGTGAGCCAGTGCACAATTATATTTTATGTATTTGAATTTTCTGTGCATAATTTATTTTGTTAAACTACATAAATGCCATTATCTGTACCGTATCCCAACTGTTACAATAAAACATCAATTGAGCAATATAACATGCAATTTTATTCAGTATATAAGCAAAATTTAGCTTTTTATGTTAAAGACACTATTGATACCGTGAGAAATTTACATTCTCAGGAAAATAGCCGCTTATCAGTTAATCGATCGATAAGGTCAATCAACTAATGATTAATGAATTAATCGATAATTTGCATCCCTACTCTGAATTAGCTGATGCTCGCGCCCACCTTGACAGGTACCGGTGTCCCACAGGTTGAAAACCCTTGGTCTATATGACACTTTCATGTAAGCAGAATATCTCTGTGGAGAGGTCGCTAAACGCGTATGTTTTCATATCATCATCAGTGCTTGTTCCGCCATCAGAGAGAGCGCACAGGGTTGCCAGATTGCACAAATTAAATAAAACACTGGTATGAAGGTAAAATGACATCATAAAGATTTGCATACGCAGGGTAATATTTGCGGAAGTGTACATAAGACTGTAAGCGTAAATTAAATTTGCATGCGCAAGAGAAGCTTAGTAAAGGTGTAAATCGCGTTTCAAGCGCAAGAAAAAATTATTTGCAGCATTTTACTGTTACTTGTAAGTGTAATTCATGTATTGTGAAACTGTAGCTTCATGCTGAAGCAAAATAAATATGATCTGCATGCTTCTGACTTCCATTTTTCCGCGCTTACACTTTTGGCACGTTTTTTTCACCAAAAGACGGTCAAAAGTACTGCAAGCCTGTGAACGGTGATTTGCAAGCGAAAACAACAGTTTCAAGAACTGCAAAACAGATTGACTGCATAGAACCAATCTGTAAGTGTAAAAAAACAAACTGTTGCAAATGTCTAAATGACCTGTTGTGCATGTGGGGCAAACATTTACCGAAATAATCGGATATGTACAGCTCTGTCTTTCTTTTCTCTGCGCTTGAATTTTGGCACGATTCTCTCACTAACTGAGATTTGCAAGCGTGAGGGGGAGGGCGGGTCCACCTTCTTCTTGTAGCCAATCAAATGTGCTTCTCGCTGACTCTTCATTTATTCTTATCTGATTGGTTCAATAAACACATCATGCGCCAAGACCAAGACATTAACCAAGACATTCATCTTCATTTAGTTCAAAATAGTTCTTGCTGCAGGAATGGCACTTTTAACGTACACATACAGTAAAATAAAAAAAATAAAAATAACAACTTAATTAAAACATGCTCCTTTCATAAGCTGTGTTCATACTTAATTGTGAGCTAGTGTTAACATTATTTGTTTTGGCTTTACATTGAACTTTCATAATCTGCTTAAACCATTGAGCTGATGTTAAACTTTATAATCAAAATGATGTTATGTGACAATGCTCAACACTATGATATCAGAATGCTATACTTTGTAAAACATTTTTACCATGCCAATAAAGCTACTTAAATATGAATTTGTCAATTTTTCAGACCATGTTTCTGTTTATGGTATTTAACACTGATTACTTTCATGTGACTGATCAAGCTATTATATGAAGCAAGAATGAGTAACAAAATGCTTTCTTTGTGTCCAGATTTGACTAATGCAAAAACTTTGATAAATATGTCTTTAATAATGTCTAAATATATATCCAAATTCAAGTAACAAATTATGTGGGAATCCAAAGTTTCTAGCCATTATAGGGAACACACAACCATGTTTATATATTTATATATAGAGAGAGCTAAACCGCCATCTAGTGGTTACACGATAGTATTACACATGATAAATGGTGACTAAGTTAGAGATAAATATTTTAATAAATATTTTAGTAATTTTTGTAAAATCCCCTTTCATTACAACATGTTAAATAAAACATTATTTCTGTTGGTACAATTATTATTGAACCAAATTTGTGTTTAAAAAATGTATCAGTAGATACGTACAATTATATATGTATTAGGCTAGTGCAGATACTAGAGTATAATCCAAATTACAATATGATATTACAATAAACTAATATTTCATATAGCCTGTTGAGGAAGAGAAGGAAACTACACCGCTCCAAATTCAGTAAGAACACATAGCCTAATGGTACACAACTTATAAAATATCATTTTCTAATTAAGGTTTTTTTTTTTTTTACTGCATGCACGTTAAAAGAACCATTCCTGCAGCAAGAACTATTTTGAACTAAATGAAGATGAATGTCTTGGTTAATGTCTTGGTCTTGGCGCATGATGTGTTTATTGAACCAATCAGATAAGAGTAAATGAAGAGTCAGCGAGAGGCTCATTTGATTGGCTACAAGAAGAAGGTGGCCCCGCCCTCCCCCTTGCAAATCTCAGTCAGTGAGAGAATCGTGCCAAAATTCAAGCGCAGAGAAAAGAAAGACGGAGCTGTACATATCGGATTATTTCGGGAAACTTTTGCCCCACATGCACAACAGGTCATTTAGACATTTGCAACAGTTTGTTTTTTTTACACATACAGATTGGTTCTATGCAGTCAATCTGTTTTGCAGTTCTTGAAACTGTTGTTTTCGCTTGCAAATCACCGTTCACAGGCTTGCAGTGCTTTTGACCGTCTTTTGGCGAAAAAAAACGTGCCAAAAGTGTGAGCGTTAAAATTACACTTAACAGTAAAATGCTGCAAATCATTTTTTCTTGCGCTTGAAACGCGATTTACACCTTTACAAAGCTTCTCTTGCGCATGTAAATTTAGTTTACGCTTACAGTCTTATGTACACTTCCGCAAATATTACCCTGCGTATGCAAATCTTTATGACGTCATTTCACCTTCATACACCGGGTATCCTTAAAGGAGAAAAGTTCTGTTTTGGGGCTTAAAGTTCTTCATATCTGGCAACCACAAGCATGAACACTAGTGAAGACTTATTAGCAATGCAAGATAACGCAAATGCCAAATTAAAAACACGTTTCAGGATAAATTACTAGCCGACCAAAACCATTCAACATAGATAAACAACCCAAAAATGAACATATCGGTAGTATATTCCTAGCTATATAGAGGTCATATCTAGTCACTATTTCCTGCTCTAGACTGCTTTGGTTACGCTTATGGGTCTGTCACGTGATGAACAAATGACTCGATAAACCCGAAGACCCGAGAGAAGAACTAATCAGTTCTCTCTCCGGCTCAAGACTGCATAGGTTAAAGCTTACGGGGCTGTCACGTGATGAACGAATGACTCGATAAACCCGAAGACTGGAGAGATGAACCAATACTCTTTCCGGCACAGACTGCATTGACTGAAACAGGTGAACTACTACCAGTACTTAGAACAGTGGTTCCCAACCTTCAACTCGCGGCCCACACAACCAAACACATGTTTGCGCTGCCCACTGCAAAAAATAACTGACCCCGCTATTGTTGGGTTAATAACACTTAGAAGCTAGATTGTTAACTGTATTTATTGAATGAACTAGGGCTGGGCGATATGGACAAAAAAAACCTATCGCGATTTCTTTGATCAATTTTGCGATTTCGATTTTAATCAATTTTGACACACACATGCTTTACAGTCATAAATGCATTCAGGATGAATTGAGCTTTATCAAAAAGTTGTAACGTCTCTAGAACAGACATAAGTCAAAATAATCACTATAGTAAAGGTGTAACAAAATTTCTAGACTTATGGCAAAAAATATAAATAAATCCTGTGTCCAGGGACTTTTTTTTCTTTTTTGCCATACATTTTTCATAGAGCTCATTAATTGTAGCGGTGCCTCAGGTGTTGAAATAGATTTGTTATACATCATACAGGTTCACACGTACTCCGTTTGCAGTGCAGTATTTGTATGCAGTTCAGAAGCAGCAGCGAGAGCGCATTAATGTAACGCGAAAGCACATTAAATTAATGCGCGAGCGCGAATCTGTCCGCACGCACGCAGATTTCTTTTGCTCTGTCACAAAAACCAGACGCGCTTGCTCAGATACACTGCTCTCGCCCGGAGAAAGTGCGCGCACTTAAAACGTGTCTTCTCTCGCTCAAACTGCGTCCTGTGCAGTCACAACTCTCTCTATGCTCATGTGATAGATATTAATTAATTTCGCACGTTTTTATTTCTAGCCTTTTACCGCGTGCAGTGTGAACGCTCTGATCCGTTAACATGGGCTCTGAAAAAAGGCGCATCACAGACAGTGTGTGAACCTGGAGTTATGTAGGCATATTCCCAGTCTGTTCTGTTCTCACGCTAGGCGCATTGCATTCTGATTAGATCCGATGGCATACTGCGGGACGTCAGGGCCGCGGAAAATCGTGCTATAAAGCGATTTAGAAATCGCGCACACTCAAATCATGATTTTATGACAATTTCTATCGCACAGTCCTAGAATGAACTGGCAATGAACAGAAAATAACTCGGGCTTATTTAATTATATATGTGAAATTATGTTATATTATGTTATGACAGACATTTTACATATATTAACAATATTATTATTTATTTAAATAGTAATTGGCGGCCCACCTGCAATACCAACGCGACCCACTAGGGGGCCGCGGCCCTCAAGTTGAAAACCACTGCTATAGAATATTGCGCATGCGCGACTGAACGAATCACTCCCCGAGATGACTCGTTCTTCCCGAGTCACATTAAAGATTCGTTCAAAATAAACGAATCGTTCAAGAACACATCACTACTTAAGACACAGCTCGAAGACGAAGCAGGAGAGCAGTTGTACAGAAACACATCCCAGCCAACATTGATATGTGGGCCCCATATGGGTTATACCTGGGCAGCGTGGGTTCCATGTGGGCATGGGCTGAAGATGGGCAATTTATGTGGGTCCCATGTGTTTTTCACAATGTGGGTCCCATATGGGTTTGAACATATGGGGCACTTCATGGGATCTATGTGGGCATGGGCTGAAGATGGGCAATTTATGTGGGTCCCATGTGTGTTTCACAATGTGGGCCTCATATAGGTTTGAACATATGGGGCCTTCATGGGATCTATGTGGGCATGGGCTGAAGATGGGCAATTTATGTGGGTCCCATGTGTGTTTCACAATGTGGGTCCCATATAGGTTTGAACATATTGGGCCTTCATGGGATCTATGTGGGCATGGGCTGAAGATGGGCAATTTATGTGGGTCCCGTGTGTTTCACATGTGGGTCCCATATAGGTTTGTATGGGGCCTTCTTGGATCTATGTGGGCAAAATGATTTCAAACTTAAACATCTTTACACCTTTAAACTTTAAACTTAGTTTTTTTCAACAACAAATATAACAGTTTAATATTTTATGGATCTGATCAAAATAACTTCTTTTTAAATGAAAATGTGTGAATCAATATTTCATGTTACCCTGCCCTATCCATTTATCAAAATGCACTTTTCTTTTACTGCACACATTTTAGCAGGGACAATCACAAACTCTAAACTTTTTTTTTTCAAACTCTAGACGGTCTCACATGGGACCTACCCTCTCAAATGATCTTCTGACAACACCTTCCGCTTGACCAAGTAGTCCTGTTGCATTCAAAATTTTAGTTAGATTTTTTTTTTTCACATAATATTATATCATAATATCATATGTCATTGATCTTGGCTGAAAATAAAACATACATTTAAATGTATAACTGTAAATATTTTAAATATTCGAACAAAAGGAATTCCTGCGCTGGCGCAAGGATACAGTCTCTTCTAAGCACAGTGGAGCGGCAGCACGGCAGGAGTCAATACTTTTTAACAGTTCACAGACGACGAGTCGGATCGAAAATAAGCAGGTAAAATGCATATTTTCTAGAAATTATTTAATTATCCAAGGTTTCAAGTATTGGGAACATTGTTTTGACTGTTTAAATTACCTTTAAAATAATGTAGCCTTTAAAATAATGATTTTTTTTCTGACCGCGTAATCGCTAAAAATGTCTGTAAGGCTAAAAGCATGGCTTTTTTGTTGACGGTAAGGTGTAGTTTTGTTTTTGCCAGCCATTAATGAAGTAAGATTCTCGGTTGTTGTTCATTTTTATGCTTTACTGATGCATTTTGTGGCCGTCTAGCCTCTATTTTTTTTACCTGAGTGGAAACTGAATTTCCACACAATTTATAGTAATAACCGCGTTTGAATGGCAAAATAGTTTTTAAGGTATCTGACATAACTAGCTCCTAAAAGCGGCTAGTAGGGTGGATTTCAAACAGTTTTGAGACCTCCATTCTTTAGGCTTTTCATGTTCAAAAGCGAGCTCTTGTGAGAGTTGTAAGGGAGGGCGCTGGCGCAGCCCCCGTGCTGCCAGATTCAGCTATTATACGCGTTTTTAGACTTGACTTTTCCACTTAATTTGACACTTTAGAAAGTTAATAAGTGGGAAGTTGCAGTTTAAGTTCAGCAATATATTTGTATTATCTTAATTGCAAAAGATTTGACATAATTTATGTTTATTTTATTTATTTTTCGGTTTTTGGTTAGTTAAAAAAACAATATAGCAACACTGCATCTTAAACTGACAGTAATCAAAAAACCCACGTTCAAGTTTGCTGACGGGACACACAATCGGTCAAAAACATCATCAGCGTTGTCAAAACAGTAGCATTTAACACTAGTACACAGATCTGTACAACAGGTTAGAATGAAATGAAATACGCAAACACTAGGCCATTAAGAAGTCTATGCTATGTCATTCAGTATAGTAAGTTAGATTTTCACAATTCATAAGAGCACTAGACAATGTTATCAGCTGTATAGCAATGGCTATTAATAAAAACTATAACAGTAATATGTATTGTTGCATTAACAATAAACAGCTGATAAAATTATTCACCCCTAACTATAGTAAAGTATTAACAAATTTGATTATATGTTTTGTTTATAGTGTATATAATGAGAGTTGTATTTGTAGGGGTCCCCCACCCCCCCAGACCTCCCTAATTTTTAAAGCCTCCATTTTACATGTACTTATTATAAAAATGTGCATTAATTTAGTTCACCCCAAAATGAAAACGTTCATCATATACTTATATATATTCCAATGGAGGAACAGAAATCTCTCAGATTTCAATAAAAAATATCTTCAATTGCGTTTAGAAGACAAACAAGTTTTATGGGTGTGGAACAACATGAGGGTGAGTAAATGACCGTTTTCATTTTGGGGTGAACTAATATTTTAACCCTATAGTAAATAAAATGTTGTTAATTAACATTACTGAGTAGTTATTTGTACAGCTACACTGTGAGAAGTACACTATAAAATAAAATGTAACCCAAGTATGTAGCTGGACATTTCAGATGATTGTATGTCCTCATTTGTAAGTCGCTTTGAATAAAAGTGTTTGCTAAATGACTAAATGTAAATTATATGTGTAAACTTTTGTTTTTATAGGTGGACTGAAGAAGAATGCAACGACCAAGACTGAACCAGAAAGGCATAGAAAAGGTCACAGCAGTAGGGCTGTGCGATTAAGCGAATCGCGATCGTTTGGTTATACGAGCGCACATCTGGCAATGTGGACGAGGCTTGACGCACACACACAACCTGTGTCAACTCATGCCTGGTCACATCTAAAACAAGTGTAAATTCAGTCTTACTGCTTTGCTAATTTCACTTGGATGAAATTAAACATTCAGCACATTTTCCACTCGTTCTAAAAATCCCAAATACTTAAAAATGAATAAATCATCCTATGTAACCTATTAAATACTTGAATAATTACCTAAAGTAATATAGTTCTTTATTTGAACAAAATAAACTAATCTTTCCTGTGAAATTCGGTAATTAAGTAAATTCTGTAAAAGTAGTAATAGCATTACTAATAACAATACCAATATTCCCTGCTGAAAAAAAACCCAAATAGAACCCCTCACAAATTACAATAGAAAATGTAATGGGATTTAAGTAGTGTCTACTGGTTTTTGATCGATTCCATTGGTGGGATGTAATTTGGCAGATGGGAAACAATAGAACAACAGTAATTCCTATTGGAATAATGCCCAAAACACTACAAAAATGAATTTTGTAATTGTTTTATTGGAAACCATAAGAATTTCTATGATGGTTTCTAATGTTTTTTTTTGTTTATGTTTTTTTCAGCAGGGTAATGATACTTATAATGTGCTGCACACTATTGACAATATTAAGCTGAAGCTTGACTTTGCAAATCAAATCGCAAACGCAATATCAGTCAAAAAATATCGCAATTAAATATTTTCCTCAAATCGCACAGCCCTACTAAGCAGTCTTCAGGAATTTGATCAATTGTGTCCATCCATACAAATTGTTATGAGTCCAAGTATTTTAATACTGTATTGTAAGTTAAACAGAGTTTTTGTGTTTTATATTGTCATCTTAAAAGGGTTTCTTAAAAGGGATCATCCACCCAAAATGTAAAAATCTATTCTATCTGTTCTGTTGATTTAAACCAAGGGTGTCAAACTCTGTTCCTGAGGGCCAAAGCCCAGCAGAGCTTGGCTCCAACCCTAATTAAAAGTACCTGATCCAGCTAATCCAAATCCTTCAGGTTTATTTGAAAACTAGATGTTATGTGTGTGGAACAGGGTTGGAACTAAAATCTGCAGGGCTGTGGCCCTCCAGGATTTTGACACCCCTTCTTTAAACCCATAAGACCTTCACTCATCTCTGAAACACAAATTATGTTTTTAATGAAATTAAGACATTTCTGTCACTCCATTAAAAGTATATTCTTGACTTGTTCACACAACTTGAATTAAAAAGCTCTATTTAAGTTTTTTTTTTTTTTCATCTTATTATTACTGTTTGGAAGCATCCGGAGGTTTGGGTGAACAGACTTTCAATGAAGCAACAGAAATTTCCCAGGTTTTTGTTCCCAGTGTCATTTTGTTCCAAAAATGAATTAATTTCTTATGGGTTTTTAGGGATGTTCATTTTAACCGGTTAACCATTAACCAACCGTTAAGAATTTTGACCGATTAATACAATCAGTTAAATGGTCTAAAAAGTCATTTATTTATTTATTTTCAGTAATTTATCAAAATATTTAAAAAGGTTTGCTGCATTGTTAAAATAGGCTACACTACACGTATAAAGTTTTTTGTTTTTTTAAAGGGAAAAAAACATAAGTCGCTGTAGCCTATTAATAAGTCGTATTTTATTATTTCATTCAGAAATAGGCCTAATGCGACGCTTAATGTTTACAAACATTATAATAAACACTGTAAACATAGTTATGCTATTTTAGTTCCCCTCAATCCACAACAAATCCTTTCAATTAACAATAGCCTATTTAAAAAAGAACAAGAATAAAAAATAGCCTATATAAGGTTATAGCAACATTAATGACAAGCCAAAACGAAACTGAAACCAATGTTGGGTCTCTCATTTGACACAAAATCAAATATTTCCGTATTCGCGATGTATTTGAATGCGAAATTATTATTTATTAAAGCCTACTTCACTCACGTTACAATATCCACGTAAAACAAAATGTTTTGCATAACATCATGGCGGTGCGGTGATAACACTTAACAGCACAGATTTTATTACATATTTTAACTGAGCAGTGTGTTTTTTTTTCTCCATACGTTTGACTGACTGTATTTTATTATGATAATATACAGGCTGCATTGTCAAAGTAGCAAAGCTTAACTTCGTGCACGCATGCTGCACCAGCACAATCACTTGAGTTTTTCCCTTCTAACAGTGGAAGCAACTTTTCCTTTTAGTCATAAAGATAATCAGAACTGTAAACGGTTTGCCTTTATTTGTGTACATTCACAATTAAAAGCAAATCTTTGTGCTTAAAATAAGCCTAAAGAAAAATAGGATGTTGCTTTCTGCCGTCCATTTCCTTTCGCGCAGCACAAAAATGAACCAAACTCTGCATTTTTCGTTCATTTTCATAATTTATTATTCAAGTAAAAATATATTTCTCGTATAGGCCTGTTTATTTGCTATATATAGCCTAGCTTTATTATGTTTTTCTCTGCTCGCAGAAGCGAAGCAGGTGTGTGATGTGAAGACCATGTGAATCCTCATGTTCAGTTGTTTGTTGCTTTTTGCGCATGTAAAAATAATTCCCCGTGAAACAAATGTTAGTATTTTTAATGGGTCACAGACACTTCTAATTTAATTCAATTCTAATTTAAAATAATCTTGTTGGTTAATGGTTAATAATCGGTTAACAAGCGTCGGTTGTCGGTTTGGAAAAATAACTGAAATGAACATCCCTAATGGGTTTGGAGTAACATGAGGGTGCGTAATGTCAAAGTTTTCATTTCTTGACTGTTTTCATTTTTTTATTAGTAATATTTTTTTATATTACATAAGTTTGGTTATGTAAAACCATCCGTTGGGATAGTATCAACCTGTTTTAAAATAAACTGCTAATCTTGGTGTTTAAAATTTTACAAAAACTTGAAGTTTTATTGAAACTGTCTGAATTATTTTTTTTATTTATTTTTTTTTTAATTGCACATTTTAATGTTTTGTGATTTTTGTAGATAAATGAACAGTGGAATATTCAAGCAGATGTATATTGTAAGCAGACATAAGATTATGAATGTTGCCCAGTTGGGCCCCACCTAGGTTCTATATGAGATTTATATGGGCTAATTCATACAGGGCCCACATTGAACCCGCGGACAAACCCATCTAGGCCCCATGTTTACAGCCCATATGGGGCCCACACTGGCCCCACATTTGCTTTGTTGGCTGGGTCATAAGTGGGACCAATATGGGTCTTGTGTGTTGCCCAGTTGGGCCCCACATTAGCCCCAGTCAGGCCCCACCTTTGTTTTGTTGGCTGGGTCATAAGTGGGACCAATATGGGTCTTATATGTGTTGCCCAGTTGGGCCCCACATTAGCCCCAGTCAGGCCCCACCTTTGTTTTGTTGGCTGGGACATAAGTGGGACCAATATGGGTCTTATATGTGTTGCCCAGTTGGGCCCCACATTAGCCCCAGTCAGGCCCCACCTTTGTTTTGTTGGCTGGGTCATAAGTGGGACCAATATGGGTCTTATGCCCAGTTGGGCCCCACATTAGCCCCAGTCAGGCCCCATATGAGATTCATATGGGCTAATTCAGATGGAACCCATGGACAAACCCCATATTTACAGCCCATATGGGGCCCACATGGGCCCCATGATAGAATGTTGGCTGGGATATTGTGAACAAATACCATTCAGATCTTACTGTAAATTAATATCATAGCATGCATAGAACAGTACCTGCCACATTGATTGCACTGTCGGGAAAAATAAATATATAAAAAAAATTAAAACCTGGAGCCGTCGACCCGATCATCTCCAAGATGAAGCAGGAACTGAAATGACTTGCCGCCACCTACACCGTTGTACTGAAGCGCATATTGTGAACAAATGTCATTCAAATCATATCGTAAACTGTTAACGTTACACATTTAACAAAAAAAAAACAAAAAAACTTATATTTATTGATTTGATGCTCAAAAAACATTATTATTATGTTAATACACTGAAGACTGGAGTAATGATGCAGAAAATTCAGCTTTGATCACAGGAATAAACTGCATTTTAAAATACATTCAAATAGAAAGCAGTTCTTTTAAATTGTAAAAATATTTCACATTACTGTTTTTGCTGTGTTTTGGATCAAATAAATCCTGGCTTGGTGAGCAGAAGAGACTTTTTTTCACGCCGGGGTTAACGATACCAAGCTGCGGCAGACGCAGACACTAAAGAGGGACTTCAGGAGCCTGATCGAGACAGTGTGCAGCATATCGCCTGCACGATGATCATCATGTCAGGACCTCTTCCCATGTATAGATGAGGACACGAAAGGTTCAGTAGACTTTTTGCTCTAAATGAATGGTTATTGTCATGGTGTAAAGAACAGAAACTGCTCTTTGTTAATAATTGGAATCTTTTCTGCGAGCGTCCTAGGCTTTTTCGCGCTGATGGCCTGCACCCCAGCAGAGTCGAAGCAGAACTCCTGTTGGACAACATCTCCAGGACTCTACACTCCATTGACTAGTAAGCCAATTCTCAAATAACTGCTATGATGGCTTTTGTTCTACCCACTTAAATAGAAGTACTTGCGCTGTCCAATCAATAAAGACTGTAACTGTTCCAGTGTTAATTTTGACAGGCATTTTTGATTTAGCATTAGTCTATGTTGAGACGAAAATGCTTAATAGTCTTAATCACATTTTAGTCTTTTGTGTCTTTCATAGTTTTAGTCTATGAAAAGTCATTGCATTTTTTTCAACTTTTAGTCATTATATGTAGTCTTCAAACAAAAATAGTAATTCATTCTTCTCTCTTTAGACCTAATCAATTAAGCTTATGCGAAATTTGAATCAAGGATTGAATTTGGAAAAACTTGAATAAATGATGACAATTTTCATTTTTGGGTGAACTATACCTTTAACAGTAGTGAAAAGGGAGCAACTTATAAAAAATTATAGTTGTTCATATATAATATATATAATTTATCATTTTTGAAAGATGCAGAATAAAACAATAAGACAAATACGAAAGAGATATTAAACTCTAAAGGCCTGTTCACACCAAGAACGATAACTATAAAGATAACTATAAAGATAACGATATTAGCGTCCACATCAGCGAACGATATATTCTGTTTATTCTAAGCGCACGCTCGTCTGGCGCTTTAAATTCTCGAGCGCGTTACAGCAGGATCGATTCTGATTGGCTGTCAATTTTTTTATCGTTCATCAGCTGGAAAAAATCGTTTTGAAAGTGATTCCAACGATATCGTTTTTCTTTGTCTTTATCGTTATAGTTGTGGTGTGGACGCTGCTGTTCTTTAATACAGAAAACGATTTTTAGAACTATATCTTTATCGTTATCTTTATAGTTATCGTCCTTGGTGTGAACGGGCCTTAATAAATTTTTCAGATACAGTAGGTTAACTTTACATATTTATTTAACATCTTTTGTTGGTTAACATTAATGACTCGGATGGGTACTTTATTAAGAAAGTGATAAAAAGTATGGTGACCCATACTCAGAATTCGTGCTCTGCATTTAATCCATCCAAAGTGCACACACACCGCAGTGAACACACACACACACACCATGAACACACACCCTGTATTTTGAATATCCGGTAGACCTCAAATAACATTATAGTCCCATCTCGTCTTATTAACGAAGACGCAGCATAAATTTCGTCATAGTTTTTATCATGAGATATTAGTTTTAGCTTGTCAACATCTCATCAGAAAAAATGTTCATTAACGAATATTTTCAGTTTTTTTTTTTTTTTTTTTTTTAAATCACACTGGTCTGTTCCCCAAATAGTGAGGTCAAAATATAAATTTATTGCATGTTCTAGAAAAAAATCTGATTGTGATTAAACCAGAAAAATGCAAAATTAAAAAAAAAAAAAAAAAAAAATAAAAAAAATAAGTTTGGGCTCAAAATCATTAGATCACTCACACCCAAAGCAGTTATTGTAAATGAAATGATCAAAGATAATAGTTTTGATGTACTCTGCTTGACTGAAACCTGGCTCAAACCAAATAATTATATTGGTCTAAATAAGTCTACGCCACCAAACTACTGTTATGAACCTGAGCCCCGTCAGACTGTTTGTGGGGGAGGTGTTGCAACAATATATAGTGATATTCTCAATGTTACCCAGAAAACAGGACACAGGTTTAAATCATTCGAAATACTTCTGCTTAAAGGCCGTGTTGCATGGTTAATTTTTCAACGAATTTGTGCAATTTGCTTGTTGGTAATGAACATTTAAACTGTTATCCATTGTATTTTATGTTGTTGGGTATCACAAAATGGAATAAAATACGAAAAAGTAGGTACTATCTTACAGCGGTTTGCAACGATTCTCCTTTCCCCCACAATGCATTGCATTACGTCACATTGGGGAGAGAATTTACCAAAGCCCGCCTTGAGAGCAACTAGAGAGACAAGTAGTAGACGAGAGTATTCAGATAGCGCAGATTATAGATAAATAGATAAATACATAGATATAGATAGACAGACAGACAGATAGATCGATGGATAGATATCGACCAACAGCGACCAAACGCACTCACTTCTTACAGCAACAGCTTTCCAACGCAGCTTCCACACAAGCACCAGCCAAACATAGTGACAGACACGCGGCTACGTTTGCAACAACATTTTCACCGGAGGAAGAGATAAACGCTTAGAAACGCCCATATAGCTAGTATGATGCTTTCTATTTCTAGATGACAAAGACAAAGTTTACCAGTACGACACTATGACAAAGGTTACTGTAGGGTTGGACAATATATCGAACGATATGACCATGTGCATCTTGTCAGTAAAGCCGGTTCCATGATTAGCGGTAAATCCCCATCACCTGCTTTCAAATGTAGCTGCAGTTAATACACAGAGCCGTAGTTCACTGAGAAGCTACGCTATATCGAGTTCATTATTGAAGATGAATCGCCTTTGATAATGAACTCGATATAGCGTAGCTTTTCAATAAACTACGGCTCTGTGTATTAAATGCAGCTCCATTTGAAAGCAGGTGATGGGGATTTACCGCTAATCATGGAACCGGCTTTACTGACGAGATGCACATGGTCATATCGTTCGATATATTGTCCAGCCCTAGGTTACTGGTACTTATCTGAACTAACGTCATGATCACTGCCACTAGATATAAAGAAAACGTTTATTTTTCACTCGGTGCTATCCAATGACAGTAAAAAAAAAAAATATATATATATATATATGTGTGTGTCGTTATTGTGCACTGCTGCTCGTAGACTAGCTCCAGTGCTCATTGCTGCATTGCTAAATGATAGCAACTCACCAGGACACTTCACCAACTCTCCACTCATTCTCCTCGGACCATGCATTTAATTGGCTTTGACGGCCATCAGTTCTTGGCAATTCCTCATTTGCTCTCTCACGTCTGGCTGGTTCAAAGTTATAGGGCTGCGGGCCATCATACATGTTGGCTCTTGCCACCTCTTCCTCATCCCAGTTTTTATCGCAACGTTACAATGTCCAAAAATCGTTTTTTCAACGTGTACCACTTGCATAAACACTGCGTCCGTAGGCAGTATTATCCTTAGGGGCTGTCATTGTTGTTTCGCGTCCTGTGTGACGTCGGAACTCGGAGTACATTGATCTAGTACGAGCTCACGGGTGGGAAGTCACGGGTTGACTGCCGTTCCAGTGCACTTTCACGGGTTTAAGGTTGGAAAAACACTTACTACTTGCCTCCAACAACCATCATAATACTATGATGATACCACCCCTCCACCACTCCCCAACAATACGACATCACCAAATTACTTAAAAAAAAACCCCCTAAAACAAAAAAAACAAAAAAAACTGGTCTTTAAGGCCATTTTTGAGACATTTTAAAAATGATATACATATCTTGAGTGATTTATGTACCCATTAATCGACAGTGGTGGTTAACCTGCAACATGGGCTTTAATGTTACACTGTCAGATATGCAATAGAAATCTATTGTATCTCTTGGTCTGGCTACTAGGGGTGTGACGAGACACTTATCCCAGGAGACGAGACACGAGACTGGGTTCATGAGAACGAGAGGAGACGAGATTTTTAAACTTTTTTTTAAAAGAAATCCTCAATGATGAAATATATAGGGAAAATTTGTCTTTTATTCAACTGAAAAACACAAAATGCAAAAAAATGTAGGTGCATTTTGAAATCAAATTGTACTTTATGAAATTAAACCTCTATTTTAATACATTTTATGCAGGTATAAACAGCATGTAAACACTGCAAAAGGTTTTGCCACAAACTCAACTGACTAGCAAGTAATTGCACAAAATAATATAGTATACATAAAAATAAATAATAAACAACACAAATAATATCCCTTAAAAGTAGCAGTCAGTCAAGTTTTTTTAGTAAACTGATTTCCACTTTAATAAAAAAAAAAAAGTTTTTTCCCATTTAATTTTTCTCAACTCCTTTTTAAATATTATAAACACCCTAACAAAAATTTAATAAAATCCCAAAAACAACAACAAAAAAATTCTTTTATCTTAAACCCACTAAATCTCTTACTTTTACTTCACCATTTTTTTTTTTATTATTATTGTTACCAAATTCTGTGTTTTAGCATGTTTAACTATTTGAATGCATAACACAACACAACTTAATTTATTCATTTTATTTTTTCTTAAAGTAGCCTTACTGATATATCATATATATATATATATATATCATATATATATATATATATATATATATATATATATATATATATATCACTGATATCATACCTCAAAGTGACGATGTTACTGACTACTTCCTTGTATTGTGCATGCTGCATATTACTGATATTAACTATATTTGTAGAGGCCAAAATGAGCATTACGAATGTAAGAGCCTTACGTTACATCTATAACAATCATTGTTAATGTTTGAATTGTATTTCAGGGCAGTTTGTGAAGACAGATAATCAAGAGATGTGACAAACTGTACAGAAGTCAGTTCCAGATCCACCCTCCACACCAGACCTCTCTCTCATATGGATTTCTGTCTACTAGCATACTTCGGTGGATGCAGATATTACTCAGGGACATGAACATTTGAATATTGCAAGAATATAGAAAGTAAGAATTACTTAAGATTTAAGAATTTAATGTTAATTGCTTAAACATTATATATACTGTTTTAGCAATTAACATTAATATTTTTTTTTTTATTTTTTTTGGTGTCCAAAGCACCTAAAAGCCAATTCACAGCACCATACTCCAACAGGCTAAACACAGTTCAAACAGAACAAAATAAGCATGTTTTTTAAAATAGTTTTTGTGGCAGTGTGAACTGGCCATAATGCTATGAGATAGGTGTGAGATTCATTAAACTTGATTTGCTATAATACATCTGTTCATAAGATATTGCATATGATTTTCAGTTAATTATTTGTAGTGGTTTGGTTAAGGGTGTGATTAGCTGATGTATTATTGTGGGAGCATGTGATTAGTTGATGAATTGTGTGCATGGTTAATTATGGGTCTTAAATATTTAAATGAAATGTGCTGAGTGCCTACCAAGACTTGCATATTTGTGCATAATGTTTTGATCCTGGATGCTTACAGAAGGATATAGATATTTAAATATATGGACATTTATTTATTATTAATATATTTCAATCTATGTGCTTCTGTATGGGCAGAATTCTTTCATTCATATTTTGCTGTATATCCTATGTTTTTATTAATAATTTGGGTGTATAACTGTTCATATTTGTTTGTTAATAAATTAACTGAATTCATTTCGAGTCTGTATTCATCATTCACAGCTGCTGAAACACCCTTTAAATTAGTTTGGGCATATGAGGACATAAATTAGGTTAAACTACTGCATGTTCGCCCATAAAAATAAATAATTATAAAAAATTACCAACTGATTACCAGCACACAACTACCGATCCGCGACGTTGCCGTCACAAAGTTACGTTGTGCGACGTATACGCACCTTTCACTTTTCCGGTTGCCACGACGTAACTAGTTACATCGCCACGACGAAACTTTGGTCAGACCACGACGAAACTTTGGTCACCAGATTGCGTTGCAGTTACGTACTTTTGTTCGCTGGGAAGTGATGCCCTCTGGGGGCATTTGGCCAGGGGTGTTTTTACACCACAGACAATAATGTATAATTATATTATTATATTTACAGACCATTCAGATCATTAGGGAGTCAGTTAGGAATACCAAGGGTTCATACATGCAAGGGGAGTCCGCCTGTTACTATGCCACCCGCAGTTGGAAGTAGCTTCCAGAAGAGATCAGCTGTGCTAAAACATTGGCGCATAAGTTTGAACTAGTGAGTTTAGGTATATTGGTGCCGTGCCAGTGGTCGTTTTGTAGGCAAGCATACCTTGAATTTGATGCTAGCGGCTACTGGTATACATATACAGTAGGCTCCACTAAGGACTCCCTCTCCCTCTCGGTGCACGCGCCAGCTTGTGTGTAAGACGCGCAACTCTTCCTACAAATATATTATTTATAATCTATTATTTTTAAGTAACATTAACATGACAGTAATATGACTGTATCTTAATCTTTAAGCGAATCTATATTGTTTGCAAAGCAGTCGTAACGTTACGTTACACTCAAAAAAAAAAGGTGCTAAATAGCACTAAAGGTGGTTCTTTGGCTCGTAATCATAGGGGAACCACTTTAAACTTATCTTTAAAGGTGCTGTACAGCACCTTTGTCAAATGGTGCTATGTAGAACCATAAGAGGTGCCATAATGCACCTTGATTGTTTCCATTTTCTTTAACAAAAATGGTGCTCAACAGTGGTTCTTTGGCTTGTTATATGGGAACCTCTTTTGGCATTAATGGCACTTAGGCTTTATAGCACATTTGTCAAATGGTGCTTTATAGAACCTTTTTTTTTTGGTAGTAGGCCATTATCATGCCATATACTACAATGTTTGAGTCAATATGCTTCTAAATGATGCTTTTAAACCAAATCGTGGATTGAAAGATTCAAAATCCTGTACTAAAAGCTTACTCAAGTTAAGTCGTCAAGTCTGCTTTATTGTCAATTCTTCCACATGTACAGTACATACATACAGAGAATCGAAATTGCGTTACTCTCAGACCCCCGGTGCATTCAGAAAACACTAACAGTAGAGCCTAAAAATCTAGATCAAATATAAAATATAAGATATAACTATACAATAAGGGAATGTAAAAAAGACATAATAGAAAAAATAAAATAAAAAAAATAAGGTTAAATAAAAGCAGTGCAAGGCACATGGCAGATAGAGTGCAAACCAGTGAACAAACAGTGCAGATAAAAAGATTTTTAGTGCATAAAAAAAAAGCTTATTCATTGATTAAAGTGACAAAAGGGCTCAAGAGCAGTTATTTTATTTAAACTGACTGATGAAGTGGTAGAATTACGTCAGTTCCATGGTGAATGAGGTAGTGAGCAGACCAATGCTGCACAAAGTGACTGGTGCATGTCATCGAATGTTAGAGGGAGGGGGGGGTGGAAGGACCTGGAGATGTGGGATCTGGGGGGGTTCATAGTTCAGTGGTGCCTGGGGCAGAAGAGGGACGAGGGGGCAAGTTCGGGAGCGAGTTCAGCTTCCTGACAGTCTGATGGATGAAGCTGTCCTTCAGTCTGCTGGTCCTGGCCTGGAGACTCCACAGTCTCCTCCCTGATGGCAGCAGACTGAAGAAGCTGTGTGACGGGTGGGTGGGATCACCTGCAATGCAGAGGGCTTTGTGAGTGAGATGGGTTCCATAAATGTCCTGGAGGGAGGGGAGAGAGACACCAATGATCTTCTCAGCTGCTCGCACTATGCGTTGCAGAGTCTCCCGGCAGGACGCGTTGCAAGCGCCATACCACACAGTGATGCAGCTGGTCAGAATGCTCTCGATGGTGCCTCTGTAGAAGGTGTACATGATGGGGGCCGGGGCTCTGGCTCTCCTCAGTTCGCGGAGGAAGTAGAGACGCTGCTGTGATTTCTTGGCCAGTGCTGCAGTGTTGTCGGTCCAGGAGAGGTCCTCTGTGATGTGCACACCCAGGAACTCGGTGCTGCTCACTCTCTCCACAGTCGGACCGTTGATGGTCAGAGGAGCATGCTGAGTGTGCACTCTCCTGAAGTCAACAACAATCTCCTTCGTCTTCTCCACGTTCAGAGAGAGATTGTTGTCACTGCACCACCCGGCCAGGCGGCTCACATCCATACAGTAGTTTGTCTCATCTCTGTTGCTAATGAGACCCACATCAGTCGTGTCATCCGCAAACTTAATGAAGAGGTTGGAGTTGTGTGACGGTGTGCAGTCGTGGGTCAGCAGAGTGAAGAGAAGGGGGCTCAGCACACATCCTTGGGGGGCCCCAGTGTTCAGTGTGATGGTGCTGGATGTGTTGCTGCCGACACGTACTGCCTGAGGTCTTCCAGTCAGAAAGTCCAACAGCCAGTTGCACAGCGAATTGTTGAGCCCCAGCTCGACCAGTTTGTGAATGAGCTGTTGAGGGATGATTGTGTTGAATGCTGAACTGAAGTCTATGAACAGCATTCTGACGTATGAGTCTTTTTTCTCTAGATGTGTGAGTGCTGAGTGGAGGGTAGTTGAGATGGCATCATCGGTCGACCGGTTGGACCGATATGCAAACTTGAAGGGGTCCGGGGAGGGGGGGAGGGCAGACTTGATGTGGTGCATGAATAGCCGTTTGAAGCACTTCATGGATGGGAGTAAGTGCAACAGGACGGTAGTCATTGAAGCAGGATGGAGATAGCTTCTTCGGGACTGGAATGATGGTGGTAGCTTTGAAGCATGTGGGAACAACAGCCTGACTAAGTGAGATGTTGAAAATGTCAGTGAAGACATCAGAGAGTTCTGCTGCACAGTCTCTCAGTACACGCCCAGGAATGTCGTCAGGACCCGGAGCTTTGCGTGCATTGATCCTGCTGAAGGATCTCCTCATGCTGTCCGGGGTCAGCGTCATCACCTGGTCACTGGGAGGAGGTGGAGTCTTCTGTGCAGTGGTGCTGTTTTTCGCCTCAAAGCGAGCGAAGAAGGTGTTCAGCTCGTTCAGCAGAGAGATGTTGCTGTCACAGGTCCGCTGTGGGGGCTTGTAGTCCGTAATGGTCTGTATCCCCTGCCACAGGCTCCGAGTGTCTCTGCTGTCGCTGAATTGATGGGCTATCCTCCTGGAGTACTGTCTCTTAGCCTCTCTGATGCCGCGGGATAGGTTGGCCCTGGCTGTTCTCAGGCCCACCTCATCTCCAGCTCTGAATGCATCATTCCGCGTCTCCAGGAGTCTGTAGACCTCCCCTGTCATCCACGGCTTCTGGTTGGCCCAGACAGTGATAGTTTTTGTGACTGTTACATCCTCAATACACTTGGTGATGTAGGCAGTGACAGTCTCCGAGTACTCCTGGAGGTCAGTGGTGTTTAAGTATGTGGCAGCCTGCTTAAACATATTCCAGTCAGTTGTATCAAAGCAGTCTTGAAGAGCGTCAGACGACCCTTCCGGCCACACTTGAATCTGTTTCTGAACTGGTTTGGCGACTTTAACGAGCGGTCTGTATGCAGGCATTAGCATGACAGTGATGTGGTCTGAGGCACCAAGGTGGGGGAGGGGGAGGGCTTTGTAAGCGCCTCTCTGTGTGGTCTAAAATGTTATTACCTCTTGTTGGAAAGTTAATGTGTTGGTGCATTTATGGAAACACACTCTTTAAGTCAGCATGGTTGAAATCCCCAGCTATGATGAGAAAAGCATCAGGGTGTGCTGTCTGTTGCTCACTGATGTGCTGGTGCAGTTCATTTAGTGCATCATTCCTGTTGCTGTTGTTGTTGTTGTTGTTCGGGGGAATGTAAACCGAAACGAGCAGTATGGCAGTATATTCCCTCGGCAGATAGAACGGCCGGCACTTAATAGTCAAACTCCACCAGGGGTGAGCAGTGTTTGCAGATCACAACAGCATCACGGCACCACGCATCATTGATGTAAACACAAAGCCCGCCGCAGCGGGTTTTTCCTCCCGCGACGAGAGCTCTGTCCGCTCGATAGCATGTCAGCTTGTCGAGCTGAATGGCGCAGTCCGGAACGCTGTTGCTGAGCCATGTTTCCGTGAACACAAAAACACAACAGTCTCTTATAGTCCTTTGAGTTGAATGTAGTAATCGGATGAAGTCCAGTTTATTGTCCAAAGAGCGTACGTTAGCCAGTACGATGGTGGGGATAGATGGCTTGTGTTGGTTAGCCGTTAGCCTAGCCCAGATAGCTCCGCGCTTACCCCTCTTCTGTTTCCTCTCACGCAGCTTGTGGCGCCTCCGCTGTGGGCGAGATGCAACAGTGGGGGTCGGTGATGATGTAGGCCTCCGGAGCAGTCCGAGATCTCGCAGCTCTTCCGCGTGTGCAGAGTTTAACTCTAAAAATGTGGTTCTGCCGACATGCAGCAGAAACTCACTACTGTATGTGCGCTTAAAGACAGGTAGACGCGATGAAGACGTACAAAAACACTGCAACTCACAAGACAAAAAACACGAAAACACCGTTCTGTCAGGACAGAGAGAAGCCGCTGCGTGTGGACGCGACGCCATCTTGTTATTGATTAAAACAATAACAAACAAAATACATTTACTGATAAACAAAATACATTACACTTTTAAAATAGTTTAATTCATTTCTTTTAGTTGCAAATATAATCAGTGCTTTTTAACATTAACAACACTGGCTAAAGGAGTTAGAAAAAATAGAAGGAAAAAAAATAGAAATTGGAATAGGCCCCAGAAAGAGAAAAAGAGAGAGAGAGAGAGAGAGAGAGAGAGACTATGCACAGATTGAGTTGTACACTCTTTTAATTGTGACAGGAAGTCCGGCTGCATCCTTCATTTTTAAGACAACGCACTCCAGGAAGGTCAGTGTCTTTTTCAGTCGTTTAGGATATTGGATCCCAAACAGAAAATATATACAAAGGATGAGGCCCAGTGCCATTGAGATGTCCTCACTCTCCTCAGTAATGGACTGGCCATCCAACATGATGACAATGTGGTCATATTGCATGGGATGACCCTCCCTGCAGCCTTTGAGAACCATTTTAGGTGTTGGTGTGTCAGGAGGGCAGGTCTGAGCATGGCCCTGGGGGAGAAGGGATAATAGCATTAACCATCATCTCATTTATTTGAAAGGCAAACCTTAAATAGTTGAATAAAACAATAAGCCCATTGAAGCTGTTTTACAGTGAATTTAAGGAGCGGAGTGCCTAAACCCCCCCTTGCTGTTTTAAATCCACTGTAAAACATGGCTTCAAGGAACTTATTGCTTTTATAAAACTTACTCCATAAAAATATAAATTTTAATATTTATTTTATTAATTTTGGAACTAACCGTTTTATAATTATAAATAAAGATATTGATTTTAGCTAATAATATACTTAAACTACACCGTGTACCTTTAATGTAATGCGGTCACAGGTATATGTTTGTTGAGTAATTTACAACGGCTTAACCAATCAGAATCAAGGACCGGAACTATCATTTTTATAATTAATTTTAACTCCTGTCATACAACTGCTCAAATACTTTTGGCCATTAACAGGAAAATGAGAAATAATTGTAGTGCTTTAATTAAACTTGCTTCACACTCAGTCAACTGTTCATGGCTCACCTCAACTTTAAACAGCAACCCCGGGTCCTCCTTAAACAGTGCAGGCAAGAGCAGAATAGCTGCTTCTAACGGTAGTCCTTTAAACAAAACAAGAATTAGGTTAACATAACATGGTGGATGCTTTTATCTAATAAGTTTTCTTTGTTTTTCAATTAATTACTAAGACAGTAATTATTACTACCTTTAATAAACTAGAAATTAGTCTTTATTATTACACAAGACAGATACATGCAGGAATGTATGATCTCAGGCAGATATGGGTGTCAGTCAGTGATACACAGAAAATCTAAGCAGATTTAATTACCTTTTTTCAGTCTGCCATCTTCACAGTCATCAACCACACGCCTGAACTTCTCCATCAGGGGACTCCGTGAAACTTGAAGGACTTTAGGTGCCATTACCGAGAGCTGAGAGAGAATCTGTTGGTCCACATCAATGTTGGTACGGTCTCTCAGATCACAAAGGAGTTATGTTAAGATGAAGGCAAAGTAGAAAAGACATAGTCAAAACTCGTTAGTCATAAGTCATAACTAAGGAGGCAATTAATACACTACTGTACTTACCATTTTGGCCAGT
This sequence comes from Cyprinus carpio, assembly GCF_018340385.1. Classification (NCBI taxonomy): domain Eukaryota; kingdom Metazoa; phylum Chordata; class Actinopteri; order Cypriniformes; family Cyprinidae; genus Cyprinus; species Cyprinus carpio. The sequence goes on from NC_056589.1 coordinate 11,027,398, forward strand.
CTGAAACATGGAAACTCAGAGATAATCTCCTCCGTGCTGTGATTAGACACAAAATTTTTCTGGTAGATTTTTATCAGCGCCATCCTTTCTTTAAGAATCTCTACGTTTGGTCTAAGCTTCTCTGTTTCCTACTTTATTACTCGGAGATGTTCCCTGATGCTTCGTTCATCTTCTCCTGCATCAACCTATTGGGGTAGTTAAATTGTTACAAACTCTCAAACTACAACATTGGGACCAGCGACTTTAAAAATATGAGGAGAAAAGGACTAATGGTCATTCTGCATAGACTAATTTATAACTACAAAAAAGTCAAGATATTCTTAGTTGAAATTTACAGTGACCAATCAACTCTATGGAACCATGTTCAAGTTAACCATTAATTTTGGCATGACATTGGCTTGTAGTCACAAATTACACTATATACAGTATAATCATTTCTTTAGCAGAACATAAGATGCATCTTCTTATACTATTAGCTTCCCATTTTGGAAAATAGCATTTATCAGGGTTTTTGAAGGCCAAAATAATTGTCCTACTGGAGTGTATTGGAGTCTGGAAAAAGGATGCAGCACAATGCCAAGTTTCTTAATAATAAAGCAATCAGTGAAAGTATGGCCTTTAACATGCACGTCATGTTTAAATAAGGACTGAATGCAAAAAAATGTTAATAATAAAGTTATTTAATAGGTGGGTATGAATACTTTTTTTTATGGCAATACATCGTTAAAATTATTATTTAATGTTTTTTTTCACATTAAAAGAGATAATGCTATAAACAGCCAAATGTTTTCGTAATAGCAGAAGGATCAGGTATAAGCAAATCACAAGTTTTATTTTTCAAAATGTATCACTGTTTAAGTATAGATAATGCCAATGAATAATACTTTTCATTAAGTCCAAATATTGATTTCCATATAATATTGCTTTTCATATTTCATACTGTAAAACTGAATTAATTTCAAGGGCTTAAAATATGAAGATTTGAACAGAAATATTTTGCAGGCCTTGCCGTTTTGAATCCTTTAAAAGGACGGTCTCTGATGTCCATGGATTATCGCAGAAATTGCAATTATACAAAGTTTACTGCCAAATTCAAGATTTTTACCGTGGTACTTGGATAAGCTTCAGCTGTCTGAAGAGGTCGCTTCCTTCTTGCCCATCTCTCTTTCAGTCGCTGTATTTCATTGTTGGCAACAAGAGGCTGCCTTTCCTTCTTAAACTTATTTCTGAGTGATTCAAGCAGGGAATCCTTGAAACAACAAGAGATTGTAGTTTTTAATGAAACATTTACCTTCATGCTAACAGTCAGCCTCATTGCAAAACCCATGGAGCAAGTTTATTTTGTTGTATACACAGTTTTTTGACCATGTGCATTTTGGGTATATATGTTCTTGAAGCCTTTTAGAATTTCCCAAACGCATCATGAAAATACAGAGCCTTCTTCCTCATAAAACAGTTTACTGCCATGAAATAAAATACCAAATGGACCTACTTGGTTAGAAAGTGTATTCTTGACAAAAAACTGGTATCCCCAATAATTAATTTCTAATTATTATTATTCATTTGTAAAACTATGAATTCATTTTGAATAACATTACATACAATTGAAAACTTACATATCCAGACTGTCTGTCATAACCTGAAGAAAGAGAGAAAATAACAAAACAAACAAATTACAACACTAGGATGAATGTAAGCCTATAGAGTAACTTAAAGACCTATCTACAGCAGCCCAGTGATGACAAACATTAATAATTTTAATATTTTGTGCATGTTGACAGTATTTTATGATTTGACACGGACATTTGAACCTTATTTGAACATTCTGAATGTGTATCCCTCAAATTTTTTTATTTGTTTTCCACTAAAGAAATAAAGACATGGATATCTTGGATGACATCGGGGTTAGTAAAATATCAGGACATTTTCAGTTTGAGGTGAACTAACTTAATCCTTTAAATGTACTCTACACTAGTAGGCGAGACACTAATGTTACATGTGAATAGGGTAAGACTACACAGTATCCATGGTAACGATGCAGCTAGCTATAAAGCCCGCCACTGGGGGAATTAGACCATCGCTATTAGTGATTTGAAAAGATATTAAACGGTCGTGTTATAACGTTATATCTGGAGAAAGTCAAGAAAAGAACGACCCCAGTTAACTTGCACTTAAGTTACTTAACTAAACATACAGTTCAGTGTTTGTGAAACATATTTATTAGCCAACACGGTTGGTCAGGCTCCTCAGTCAGCTAACATTAGATTGATAATAAACTTAGCATTAATGTCACAAAACACAGTAAAACTTTTGCAAAATACAATGAAAAGTTTCCCCTGACAAGTAACTTAACGTTAATTGTATATTTCAGTCACAGTATGCGCTATGACACTCACCTCGAAAGATATCTTCTGTCTCTTTTTAGAAATGTGTTCGTCACGTTCGTTGTCGTCCTGGTTTTGATTGATGTCGATTCCAACGGTCAGTTTTTCTAGAGTGTCCTTTGAGGAATGCGGCGCTCGCCCTCGCTCACGTGGACCTGAACTGCACACTATTCGGCGCATACTCGCATTGTCACAGTGTCTGGGTTGTGTTCCCTGGGTAACCACTAGATGTCCTCCTTCCCCACGGTGTCGGTCACTTCCAGAACTACATTCCCCACGATCCCTGTCTCCTCATTGCACTCAGCTGTCACTGGTTAGTAATCATTGCACGCAGTCAATTCCCCATTAGCGTTTGTCATGTCCCTGTGTATTTATACCGGTCTGTCTTAGTATGTGTCACGGAGTCCTTGTTAATCTTCGTCCGTCTCTAGTCTGGTGTCCTAGTCTGGTGTCCTTGTTTGTTTATCTTTGGATATGTTTGGTTTTGACCCCTGCCTGGACTGTTTATTCTTTGGATTGCCCCTAAGTAAAGACGTACTCGCATTTGGAACTCTCACTGTTTCCTTGTATCCCGGACGTGACAGAAGGACTCCGTCAACTTGAGATCCAGCGGTATGTCTGCTCACGTTTCCTCCCCAGCCACAGAGCGGGAGAGGAGCAGTTTTGAGGGAACTCGCCTGGTGGTCTTCCGGGGAACCAGGGAAGGTCGCCGAGGAGGGAGTGGTCAAGAGGAGGTTCAACATCGCTCTCAACCATGGCCCCCCTTCGACCCGGGGCTCGGGTGGGATGGATCAGAGCCACTGTCTCACCATGGCGGACGGAGAGGGGAGAAGCAGCGCACGTCCGTCATGGTCGCAGGGCCAGCGCCACGAGGCAAGATGGACGCCAGCCCAGCGCCACAGCACAAGGTGGTCGCCAGCCCCACGCCACGAGGCCAGATGGCCGCCAGCCCAGCACCACTGCCCAAGATGGCCGCGGAGACATTTTTGGATTACTTCTCCATGTTGAACAAGATCCTAGAGATTCCCAGGAGTGTTCACGTCACGGCTGCTGAGCCAGCGCCACAGCACAGGATGGCCGCTAACCCAGCGCCAATGCCCAAGATGGCCACCAGCCCAGCACAAGATGGCCGCCAGCCCAGCGCCATTGCACAAGATGGCCGCCATCCCAGAGCCACTGCACAAGATGGCCGCCATTCCAGTGCCACAGCACAGGATGGCCGCCAGCCCAGCGCCACTGCACAAGATGGCCGCCAGCCCAGCGCCATTGCACAAGATGGTCGCCAGCCCAGTACCACAGCACAAGATGGTCGCCAGCCCGGTGCCCCAGCACAAGATGGCCGCCAGCCCAGCACCACAGCACGAGATGGCCGAATCCACACCTGTGTCGCCAGACAAGAGGGCCGACTCAATGCCTGAGTCTCCGGACAAGGTACCGCCGACTCGCTGTCATAGAGGGCGGAGGAGGAGACAGGCATCGGCCGTTCCTCAAGGCCCGGAGGCCATTCCCAAGCAGGCCGCTGCCGTCCCGGAGGCCATTCCCGAGCAGCCCGCTGCCGTCCCGGAGGAGGCGCCTGAGCAGCCCGCTGTCGTCCCGGAGGCGGCGCCCGAGCAGCCCGCTGTCGTCCCAGAGGCGGCGCCCGAGCAGCCCACTGCCGTCCCGGAGGCCGTTTCCGAGCAGGCCGATGCGGTTCCGGAGGCCGAGGCGATGCCCGATGCTATTCCGGAGGCCGAGGCGGTGTCCGATGCGGTGCCCGAGACGGTTCCCGAGGCCGAGGCGGTGCCCGATGCTGTTCCGGAGGCCGAGGCGGTGGCCGATGCTGTTCCGGAGGCCGAGGCGGTGGCCGATGCCGAGGCGGGTGCCCGATGATGTTCCGGAGGCCGAGGCGGTGCCCGAGATGGTTCCGGAGGCCGAGGTGGTGCCCGAGATGTTTTCGGAGGCCGAGGCGGTGCCCGATGCTGTTCCGGAGGCCGAGGCGGTGCCCGATGCTGTTGTGGAGCCCGAGGCCGTGACCGAGGTCGTTCCCGATGCCATTCCCGAGGCCGTTCCAGAGGCAGTGCCCGATGCCGGGACCGAGGCCGTTCCCGATGCGAGTCCCGATGCCGTGACCGAGGCCGTTCCAGAGGTGCCCGAAGCAGAGGTGCCTCACGTCTCCACAGGCCGTCCAGAGCACCTTCACGTCTCCACAGGCCGTCCAGAGCACCTTCACGTCTCCACAGGCCGTCCAGAGCGCCTTCACGTCTCCACAGGCCTTCCAGAATGCCTTCACGTCGTCACAGGGCCTCCGGAGGGGCAGGTTCCACTCTGGCTGCTCAAATGGCGGGTTCCTCCCTGGCCGTCGGCACAACCTGAACTGCCTGGTCCCTCGTGGCCTCCTGAACTGACTGATCCACCTTGGCTGCCAGTGGAGCCATCGCTGCCTGTTCCTGTTCCCCTACACGGGCCTGGCCCTCCATCCCTCCCCCTGTTCTACCTCCACCAGTCCACCTCCCTCCTGGTCTTCTGGTTGGTTGTTTGTTGTTGTTGCCTTGTTGTGGTTGTTGTTGTTTTGGGGTTTTTTTTCCTCCACTTCCTGTCCCTGAAGTCTTGGAGTGTCTGCTAGCCACTCCGTAGAGGGGGGGTTATGTCACAGTGTCTGGGTTGTGTTCCCTGGGTAACTACTAGATGTCCTCCTTCCCCACGGTGTCGGTCACTTCCAGAACTACATTCCCCACGATCCCTGTCTCCTCATTGCACTCAGCTGTCACTGGTTAGTAATCATTGCACGCAGTCAATTCCCCAATTTCCGTTTGTCATGTCCCTGTGTATTTATACCGGTCTGTCTTAGTATGTGTCACGGAGTCCTTGTTTCATCCTCGGCCGTCTCTAGTCGTGTTTCTAGTCTGGTTCCTTGTTTTTGTTTATCTTTTGGATATATGTTTGGTTTTGACCCCTGCCTGGACTGTTTATTCTTTGGATTGCCCCTAAATAAAGACGTACTCGCATTTGGAACTCTCACTGTTTCCTTGTATCCCGGACGTGACATGCATAGGTTTATATCCAGTCTATGGTTTTTATATATATATATATATAATTTGTTTTTTATTATTTCTTTTATTGAACTTAAATTCTTGACACAATTCACATTTTGTAAGTAGAAATTGAAACAAGTTTTTAAACATAACTTCTCTCCTCACTCATTTTAGGCTAATTATTTGAGGCCTATACCTACACAAATAACAAAAAGCAATTGATGAATACATCGTTTTTTTATTGAAGTTTGTGACATAATTTCGGTATATATCTGGACTTCACATCCACACCAAAACAATTCTGTGGCGTCAAAAGTCTTGTGTGGAGGCCTTGGATATGTGCCTTGTGTTCAGGAAAATCACAGTATTTTAATGTCATTTTTCTAATCCTATCACCAACCAAAGCTAAGACAGGATATTAGAGAACTAATATCACTAAGATTACATTGATAATTGCAAACATTTTTTGTATTACAAGTTTTCTAAAATGTTATATTTAAATATGCAAATGACCCTGGCATTATTTAATATGTGCTAATTTGCATAAATTTTCTAGTACAAAAATCTGAACACAGGATGAAGTCAGTTTCAAAATTCTTTTTTAATTTTTTTGACATATTAGAGTCAAATGTTTTTACAGAAGGAATTCTGGGTATCTCTTTTTTTGTCACACCCATATTCAGAAAATACTTTGAACAGCTAGAAAACAATATATTTTTCACCCATTTTTGGGGGAATAAAAATGCTGTATTAATCAAGAAAATTATATATGAACAAATCCCTCTGTAAAAACCTTCAGAATATAGACAGGAATAAAAATGTAAAGTTTGGTGTGTGTAATTGCCACTGAATTGGAGATTTATGGCTCAGAGTTGGAGAAAAAAACTCATTTTGAGAAAACGGCCTTTAAAAATATGTATTGTTATTGAAATCTATTGACACAAATAGATAAAGTGCTATAAAAGAAACACTTAAACGTGTCTTTTGGATGTTTTCTTTTCCATATGTCTGAAAAAACACTATATTTAGAATTTTGGGCTTTTTGTGCTTTTCATATTGACAGTGCTGATAAAACCCAATTTTTGCCTGCAGTGTCTCCCCTTAAAAAAGCGAAAAACAACACTGATAATCAAAATAAAATGTGTAATTTAATTCATGTTAATTAATTCACAACCATTTTGACGAATTTGACAAATTTAAATAGAAAATTTAGAAATTAACTAAGAAATTTAAAATCTTACTTTTTACTTTTTTCCTTTCAGAAATATTTAATAAATGATTACATCACTATCCAATACCAGCAATAACAATGAATAAATGAACAAATCAATGCAGTTAATAAAAATAATTTAATTTTTAAAAAAAAAAAATTTTTTTAAAAAAAACCCACAAATATAAAAAAAACATCAACGTATACTCTTATAATTTATGTATATTACATATTTTAAATGCAGTGACAATAAACTATATATATAACTGTATGTGTGTGTGTGTGTGTTGTGTTGTGTGTGGTGTGTGTGGGTGTGTGTGTGTATGTAGACCAATATTAGTGTTGTCAAATGATTAATCGCATCCAAAATAAAAGTTTTTGTTTACATATTATATGCGTGTGTACTGTGTATATTTATTACGTATATAGGTTTATCAATTTGCACTGGCTACCAATAGCTTGAATGGCATAAAAGTCCAAGGCATATAATGCTCTTGCCTACAAACCACACCACTGGTCCTCGGCACCCCTATATTCAGTTACTTCTAGACGTATGTTGCCTCATAGAGCTTGCGTTTCTGCCAAGTGAACATCACTTTATTGCGGCCAATCCACAAAGAGGCGAACAAACTCACTTTCACAGAATTTTTAAAATAAATGTTCCCTCCGTGAGCTGGAATGAACTGTCCCCACTCAATCCAGCGAGGCCCTGAGCCATCTTCAAGAACCGGCGAAAACACATATTCTCATCTTTTATTTGACCCTCCCCCTCAACTCTTCGCTCTTCTATTCTAATTCTATTACTTTCAAAAAAAGACTAGAATTTAGACCTGCACTCTATTCATTTACGTACTACTACTACTTGGTTCTTAAATAAATACAATCATTAAAAATCAACACTAGCTTATCCATTCTTTTTGTATTCTATGTAAATTTTCTTTTTTTGTTAAAAAAATATAATAATCAAAAAACTACTGTTACGTTACTCGCGTTAAAGTCAACTGTGACTTGTTTTTAGCATTGATTATTGCTCTTTTTGCTGCTTTGATTGCTTCCATTGTCCTACAAGTCCTGTGAGTCGCTGTTTAATAAAGACTCATGTACTAATGTAATGTATATAAATACAAACACTATTAAGGAAAAAATTTTTTGTTGATATTTAAATTTACTAATAAAATATAAGAATATACATGTATTTTTGGTCAATAGAACAGTATATATATATAAATATAACTGTATGTTTGGTGTTATATATATACATAATAATTGACACAGGTACCAGCACATATTTTTTATGGACCAATTTATTGTTTTCATTCACTGTCCATTTTAGGCAGAAATCTACTTTTAGTGCAACAATTGCATGTAAGAACAAAAAAGGGGGGGCCCCAGGTTTTTTTGTTTTGTTTTTTTGGGGCAACAGCCCACAGAAAATCCTCATGGCCCGCAATGCACCACCTGCTATGGGTCGCCGAATGGGCTAACCCAAAGGGGGGGCTTCCCCACGCGGCTTGCCCACACACCCATACAAAGCCTCACACTCTGTGGGACCCGCATGGGCTAACCTGGGCCCACGTGGGTTTAGTGTGGGTTGCTCTGCCCCTCTGTCTCACAGAAAACCCGCAGTGGGCCTGCGGTGCATGTTTGCTGGTAGTCAGTACCTGCAGCAAAAGTTTTGTATGTATTCATGTCCAGACGTTTTATAATTCATGTTGGGATGGCATTTTTGGATGTACATCAGGGTTTTTTTGCTTACGATTCCCGCTCTAAAAGTGTTATGGGAGTGGAGGGAGCGCCACTAGTTCGACCTTATGGTTTAGAATAACTAATAGGGTGATAACTTGTTGATACGTCTGCAAAAATTCCAAACGAATGTCCAATAAAAAATAAATAAAATAAAATAAAAACCCTCTCGTTTGTCCTTTTGCTTCCTGACTGCGCTTGCAGCCTAGTTCGCTAGTGCCGCGCCGACCCGGACTGCCATAAACGGAAAATGCAAACAGCAATTTTTAATTTACTTTTAATTCTTCCTTTGTAATTCGAAAACAAGAAGAGAAACGGCACACATCGGAATAAATGCGGGCCACCACGCCGGCGGCGACGCGGGACTCCTCCTCCAGGGGACTTTGAAAAAGGATTTTTGCCAGAAATGGAAGCAAGTTCAACAACTTGCCAGCACCTTCTGGGAAAAGGTGGGCGACGTGAGTTACCTAAAGTCAATCTTCAAAGGTCCTCCGCAAAACTGAATGGCACACGAACCAGCCTAACATCAGGGAGGGTAGATATTGTACTTATGAAGCACGAGGCCTCAAGTTAAGAGAAATGACTGGCCGATGGTGCTCTAGTCACTAAGGTCTTCCCAGGCGAGATTTGAAAAGGGTCAGGAAAATTGAAATTCAATGTCACCAGGATGGGGAAGTGTAAACTTATCCTGAGACCTGTATCCCCCAGTGATTCTTCTTTCTGTCATCAGAAGACACGAATGAAAATGAATAATGTTCTAACAGAACAGTTCATTGTTCAGTAGTGGTTATTTCTAAAAAATACCAGAGGGGGGAGTGTTCTGACTATTTATGTAGTCCATTTAATTTTGGTTTATTTAATGGGTTAAGATGCATTCATTTTGACTTAGGTTAGATGTTCCCGTGGTGGGCCATTTTAGTTTTCACTTCTCCACAGCAGTGATGCAGCAGAGATGTCTCTCTCTGATAGTAAAAGATATATTCTTCTGTTATTTCCATGTTCCAAAGAGGGCCATCGTCTGTAAGTTTGTTTACTTTAATATCATCCATGTTAAAAAAAAAAAGAGTATTTCATAGGATTTAAGGAAAACATTTGCTATTTGATGTTACATTTTTAAAAGAGAAGACTATTGTTGTCTTTCTTACTATTTACTTTTTATTCATACTTAATACTTAATGTTACAGTTTTCTGTTGTATTGTATTTTCACAAAAATGTACGTTGTGGGAAAGAAGACTTTCTAAGTGTATAAACACACCGAAAAAGAAAAAGAACCTTTTTTTGTTTCGACTTTTTCTTCAACCCTCATCCTGTTTAACTAGCTGTTGAGGTGCAACAAACATGGAAATAATACACATAATACGTCTTCTAGTCCTTTTTCCTTTTTATTTTAACATATTTTTTTTTTACCCACCCCTGCATGGACTTTTTATTCTTTGGATTGCCCCTAAATAAAGACGTACTCGAATCGCATTTGGAACTCTCACTGTTTCCTTGTATCCCGGACGTGACATGCATAGGTTTATATCCAGTCTATGGTTTTTATATATTAGGTTCTAATTTCTATATATGGTTTATATATTATATATATATTTTTTGTTTTTATTATTCTTTTTTATTGAACTTAAATTCTTGACACAATTCACATTTTGTAAGTAGAAATTGAAACAAGTTTTTAAAACATAACTTCTCTCCTCACTCATTTTAGGCTAATTTTTTGAGGGGCTACTCTATACCCTACACACAATAAACAAAAAGCAATTTTTACTATGAATATACGTTTTATTGAAGTTTGTGACATAATTTCGGTATATATCTGACTTCACATCCACACCAAAACAATTTCTGTGGTCAAAAAGTCTTGTGTGGAGGCCTTGGATATGTGCCTTGTGTGTGCCTCAGGAAAATCACAGTATTTTTATGTCATTTTTCTAAAAGCTAAGACAGGATATTAGAGAACTAATATCACTAAGATTACATTGATAATTGCAAACATTTTTTGTATTACAAGTTTTCTAAAATGTTATATTTAAATATGCAAATGAGGCATTATTTAATATGTGCTAATTTGCAGAAATTTCTAGTACAAAAATCTGAACACAGGATGAAGTCTTTCAGTTTCAAAATTCGTCTTGTTTAATTTTTTTTTGACATATTAGAGTCAAATGTTTTTACCAGAAGGAATTCTGGGTATCTCTTTTGTCACACCATAAAATCAGAAACAATACTTTGAACAGCTAGAAAACAATATATTTTCACCATTTTTGGGGGAACTTAATATAAAAATGCTGTAGTATATATATCAAGAAAATTATATATGAACAAAATCCCTCTGTAAAAACCTTCAGAATATAGACAGGAATTAAAAATGTAAAGTTTGGGTGTGTGTAATTGCCCACTGAATTGGAGATTTATGGCTCAGAGTTGGAGAAAAAAAAAAAAAACTCATTTTGAGGAAACGTGGGGAAAAACGGCCTTTAAAAATATGTATTGTTATTGAAATCTATTGACACAAATAGATAAAGTGCTATAAAAGAAACACTTAACGGTGTCTTTTGGATGTTTTCTTTCCATATGTCTGAAAAAACACTATATTTATATTTTGGGCTTTTTGGCTTTTCATATTGACAGGTGCATGAAAAAACTCTGTTTTTGCCTGCAGTGTCTCCCCTTAAAAAAGCGAAAAACAACACTGATAATCAAAATAAAATGTGTAATTTAATTCATGTTAATTAATTCACAACCATTTTTGACGAATTTGACAAATTTTAAATAGAAAATTTAGAAATTAACTAAGAAATTTTTAAAATCTACTTTTTTTTTTCTTTTTTCCTTTCAGAAATATTTAATAAATGATTACATCACTATCCAATACCAGCAATAACAATGAATAAATGAACAAATCAATGATCTGTTTATTAACATGATTTTATTTTGACAAATAAATAATTTGTTTTAATAATAGCCTAAAATGTATTAACAACAGCACTGTATACTCTTATAATTTATGTATATTACATATTTTAAATGCAGTGACAATAAACTATATATATAATGTATGTGTGTGTGTGTGTGTGTGTGTGTGTGTGTGTATGTAGACCAATATTAGTGTTGTCAAATGATTAATCGCATCCAAAATAAAAGTTTTTGTTTACATATTATATGCGTGTGTACTGTGTATATTTATATATATATATATGTCCCGAAAACAAACAAAAAATACAGTAAATTCAAAACAAAATTCAATACACTAATGTTTGCCTACAAAACCACCACTGGCTCTGCACCCCTTTATTCATTACTTCAGACTTATGTGCCCTCTAGAAGCTTGCGTTCTGCAAGTGAACATCACTTTATTGTGCCATCCCAAAGAGGCACAAAATCACTTTCAAGGACTTTTAAAATAAATGTTCCCTCCTGGTGGAATGAACTGCCCAACTCAATCCAAGGAGCTGAGCATCTTCAAGAACCGGCTAAAACACATATTCCATCTTTATTTGACCATCTAACTCTTCGCTCTCTATTCTAATTCTATTCTTTAAAAAAAGACTAGAATTTAGACCTGCACTCTATTCATTTACTTACTACTTGGTTTCTTAAAAAATAAAATAAATAAAAATAACACTAGCTTATCCATTCTTTTTGTATTCTATGTATTTTCTTTTTATTATATAATAAAAAAAATACATGTTACGTGTACTGCGTTAAGCTAACTGTGACTTGTTTTAGCATTTGTATTATTGCTCTTTTGCTGATTTTGATTGCTTCCATTGTCCTAAGTCCTGTGAGTCGCTGTTGATAAAAGCATCATGACTAAATGTGAATGTATATAAATACAAACACATATTTAAGGAAAAAATATTTTGTTGATATATTAAATTTATAATATAAAATATAAGAATATAAATATATAAATGTATTTTTGTTCAATATATACAGTATATATATATATAAATATATACTGTATGTGTGTGTATTTATATATACATAATAAATATATACACAGTACACACACATATTTTTATGGACAATTTATTGTTTTCATTTCACTGTCATTTTAGCAGAAATCTAATTTTAGTGCAACAATTGCATGTAAGAAAAAAAAAGGGGAGCCCCAGGTTTTTTGTTTTGGTTTTTGGGGCAAGCCCACAGAAAATCCTCATAGGTCCCGAAATGACACCACTGCTATTGGTCCCGAATGGGCTAACCCAAAGGGGGGCTTCCCCACTGCGGGCTTGCCCACACAAAACCCATAAAGCGCAAAACTGCTGTGGGACCCGCATGGGCTAACCTGGGGCCCACGTGGGTTTAGTGTGGGTTTGCTCTGCCCACTCTGTCTCACAGAAAACCCGCAGTGGGCCTGCAGGGGCATGTTTGCTGGGTAGTCATTACCTGCAGCAAAAGTTTGTTGTATTCATGTCCAGACAGTTTTATTAATTTTGATGGCATTTTTGGATGTACATCAGGGTTTTTTGCATTACGATTCCGCTCTAAAAGTGGGTAGGGGAGTGGAGGGAGCGCCACTAAGTTCATTTATGTTTAGAATAACTAATAGGGTGATAACTTGTTGATACGTCTGCAAAAATTCCAAACGAATGTCCAATAAAAAATAAATAAAATAAAATAAAAACCCTCTCTTTCCTTTTTGCCTCCCTGACTGCGCTGCCGCCTAGTTCGCTAGGCACGCGCCGACCCTGACTGCCATTAAACGGACAAATGCAAACATCAATTTTTATTTACTTTTAATTATTCTTTTGTAATTCGAAAACAATAAGATAGAACGGCTTAAAAACAAAATCAGGTTGACTATTTATTTACAATATTTACCAACATTATCCCATAGACAAACTGTAAAATAGTCAATAAATGACAAAATGAGACAGAGCGCAAGAGCAAAATCAGGTTCACAACCCCCTCCCAATCAGTCTTGTTAATATTTAGATATGTTTTAAGTGTCATTAATGTAAAATACTAATCAAATAATTTATTTTAAACTGTAGTTGAAGTTGAGTTTTGCTGAATAGTCGAATAACTGACAAAAACTAGATTAATTAAAACTGTTTCAGCTGACTAAATCTCACTAGTGTTAATATTCAGATCAAATGACAAACAAAAAAAAAGCGTAGTTATAGATAGCAATAGACACACACTTAGATTGTACCAAGCAAAATATTATTATTATTATTATTATTATTATTATTATTAGTATTATTATTATTATTATTATTTATTTATTCTATTTATTTGTTGAAGAACACCAGATTCTTAGATTTTTTTTCTAGCGATGTTTCAGGGCGTCGTTATTGGTGTTTGAAATCTTAGAGTATTATTAAAGAGTATTTAATAAGAGTATTTATTAATAAATGAGTATTTAATAATAGTACTCTTATTATACTTACTGTTGTTTGAAATCTTAGAGTATTATTAAAAACTATATTTATACCGAACATTTTATAATACACCTCTGCATGATCCCCCAAATTACAGCACACACACAAAAACAAACAAAAAAAACCTTCAAGTGACATTTACGAAAAAACAAAAAACAGTCTAGTTAATGCAACTTGATATAAATTTATCATGAGATTGATATTGTCAGATAATAATAATAATAATAATAATAATAATAATAATAATAATTTTCTGTAGTGCTGGTTGGCACTGGTAATTTTACAAAAGTTGAAACCCTAAAGAAAAAAACAACGAAAATGGTTTGTCTTGTTATTATGAACTCTATCAACAATTAATACACTTATAGACATTCCTCTAAAGAAGAGCTGGTATTATAAAATATGCCCATTTATAAACACAGATTATCTGAACAAGAAATGCATAAGAATATCCTCAGGCCTCAGCAGAACTCAGATTTTCATGACATGTTTTTAAAAAGATTCTTATATTTCTTATTTAAAAGTTAACCAATTTCAAGCATACAAGTCAGTAATAGATAACAAAAAGTTATTTAGAAAGTTTAATTCTCGTTTAGGAAGGTGTACAGATCAGAATGCTGGATTAAATACATTATCCTCTATAGGAGCATGGAGTCTTTTACCAGCCTGTTTGGTATACTCTCTTTGGTATCCTGGTGACAAATTCAATGGACAGCTTTTGAAAAGTGATGAGAGCGTGCTATGCACCAGTGTCATCAGAGTACAGTAGGAACACTCTGTGCTTTGTCCCCTTCCAGCTGATTCTCAGAGGAACAGCTACATGTTCTCTGAGCAAGCTCTTCAACTCACTTACGCGTAACCGAGCTGGAATGTTACTCAGGGATATAGTGGTGACATAAGTTTTAGGAAATTTGCACTCAAATCCAGCACACCTGTTATCTTCAGAAGCTAAATGTTCACATTACAGCTCAGCTTTAGGATGACAATTAGGCTGCCATTTAAGCTCTTTGGATTTCTTAGTTTGATCCTCTTCAGCAGGTGTTGTCTTTAAAGCAACATCTTTCCCAGCTTCCTGCTCCAGTGTTCTTAGTTTCTTCAGAATGGGTATTTTCTTCAGTATTTCTGTGTGTAACTGAAAGCATATAGTAAGTTATATATAAGTTATTATAATTAAGTTAATCTGAAGAGATCATCTGAAAAGAGTTTGATTTTTCTTGTTAAGGTAGTTAAGGTATTTCTCAGGAATTTTATGAACTCAGACCACACTGTAAACCTGTGATGCTGCAATGGTAGCTGATGTGATGGGAACCTTATCAAACTGTGACATGCTACAAACATCCCTAGAAAAAATAAAAATAGGATGAAAAAGCCTCAAGCTGCCTCATCCCATGCATAAAATGGGAGACAAGTAAATGTAGTCTCAAAGAAACACCTCCAACCACTATGTGCTTAATATAAAATTATGTCACAAACACTTTAAGAGTGCAGAGGGCTGTGCCTCCAGAAAAACACTCATAAAAACTTCATCACTCAACAGACCGGGCCGTGAACTGGGTCCAAAATACTGTTCCCTGTACCAGGCTGCAAATATTCTACACTGCAAAGGAAATCTTCACATTAAAAATGGACTCTTCCACCACAGATATAAAGGGCCACGTTCACCATACCCAAAGTTTCCACATGCTTGGTTGAGGATTTCATATTGTGCCCCGAGCCTGAGACAAGAGATTGTCTCTGACTGGAATCTCCTAAGGAGGTTCCTCCAAAGGGATACAAGATCAGAGAACCAAACTCAGGATGGTCATCGTGGTGCCACTAACAGATGACAAATTTAGTCTTCCCATACACTAGCCAGGACTGATGAAATCAGCTTGACTTGTGGAAAAGTAATACAAGAATGTCCTCAGCCACAAATGAACTAGAGCATCCAGTCCAAAAGCTGCTGGAAGCAACAGGGAGAACCTGAGATTTTATTGAGCTGTCTCTCTATTAGCTGTCTAAGATGTATCACTCCCTGATGAGAAAAAAAAAAAAAAAGCAAACAAACAAAAAAAAAAACCTGGAATGATGGTGCAGGTGCTCTGTTGTGAGCCACCGGTAATTAGGGTTGCATGTTATACACATGTACATGTAATATCGTGGTACTAAAGGCAGTACACAGTTTTAATTGTCAATTTTAACACTCATGTCTGGAGAAAAAAAAAAAAAAACATTACAAGAGAGTATTTGCCATGCTGTGCCATGTGTAGTAAATGCTGTGTAGAAATGAGCCTTATAGTATTGAGTGTTTCCCAATGTTTCACTTCATTTTGCAATGAGTTGGACATCGTTGTTGGTAATGCAGTTTGTCAGGAAAAAGGGACTGAAAAGATTTTGAAAATATTTAATCTCAAACATTAACACCATAATATTTTTATATAAGAATATATTCTATCAGTTTGTCCATTGATCATTTGCACGAAGGCTTTAGTGCCATGTAAAAAAAAAAAAAAAAAAAAAAAAACGTCCCAAGAACAATATATTAAACCTAATTAAAAAAAAATACATGTCCCCACCACTTTTTTTTAAAGTAATTGAAAAATATATTGCGGAAAGTATGTATTATTTTTATTTTTTTTGCCGAGGACCATCATGCACTGACAGCGAGCAGCCAGTGGCCCATTGGTTTGCCTCCTGTATTGACAGTGTAAACATCCAATCACAATGTGCTATAGACAGAGGATGAAATATTTTGCTCCACCTACAGTACAGGTCAAAAGTTTGGAAACATTACTATTTTTAATGTTTTTGAAAGAAGTTTCTTCTGCTCATCAAGCCTGCATTTATTTGATCAAAAATACAGAAAAAACAGTAATATTGTGAAATATTATTACAACTTAAAATAATAGTTATCTATTTGAATATACTTTAAAAAAATAATTTATTCCTGAATTTTCAGCATCATTACTCCAGCCTTCAGTGTCACATGTAACATCCAGTCTATCACATGATCATTTAGAAATCATTCTAATATTCTGATTTATTATGAGTGTTGGAAACAGTTCTGCTGTCTAATATATTTGATGAATAAAAAGTTAAAAAGGAACTGCATTTATTCAAAATAAAAAAATAAAAATTCTAATAATATATATTCTAATAATATATTTTCTTTACTATCACTTTTTATCAATTTAACACATCCTTGCTGAATAAAAGTATTGATTTAAAAAAAAGAAAACAAAAAATTACTGACCCCAAATTACTGACCAGTAGTGTATATTGTTATTAAAAAATATTTATATTTTAAAAACATAGCTTCTTTTTTTTTTACTTTTTATTCATCAAAGTATCCTAAAAATACGGAAGAGGATTAGGGCCAAGCAATAATAAAAAAATAAATAAAACCATCTCGAGATTAAAGTCATTATATTGCGAGATTAAACTCGTTAAATTTCGAGAAAAAAAGTCGAAATACAATCTTGAGAATAAACTCATTAAATTTCGAGAATAAAGTCGTTGTGTTTCGAGAAAAAAAGTCGAAATGAAATGTAGAGAATAACGCATTCGATCAGTGTTCATTGCATAGCCTATATCTTTCAGTAACAAAGAAATACTATCAACTTTAGCTAATTATGACACAATAATAATTAGCACACAAACTTTAAAGTGAATTTGCAAGCGGCTAGGTCTTTTTAGAAGAAAAAAATCAGTCCAATTTGCGCGATGTAGGCTACTCGCTTTTGTCCAACATGAAATGACAACCAGAGGACAAATGCAAGGTTATCGCTGGCTGCACCCAAATGCACTCTGGCACTTGGACAGCTATGATAAATTAAAACTGTACGGCATTGCCATTAATGGCGTGTAATGTAACTCGTAATGTAATGTTATTCTCAAGATTGTATTTCGACTTTTTTCTCGAAATTTAAAGAGTTTAATCTCGCAATATAATGACTTTAATCTCGAGATGGTTTTATTTTTTTATTATTGCTTGGCCCTAATCCTCTTCCGTATAAAAAAGTATCACATGTTCTGAAAAAATATTAAGCCGCAGAACTGTTTCCAACTTTGATAATGAATCATCATATTAGAATGATTTCTAAAGGATCATGTGATAATGATCCTAAAAATTCAGCTTTGCATCACAGAAATAAATGATAATTTAAAGTATAATAAATTTAAAAATATATTTTAAATTGTAATAATATATCACAATATTACATTTTTTTTCTGTATTTTTGATCAAATAAATGCAGGCTTGATGAGCAGAAGAAACTTCTTTCAAAAACATTAAAAATAGTAATGTTTCCAAACTTTTGACCTGTAGCCTACTGTATATATCGCATCACCCCAACTTCTTCCTCGTCGGCTTTTCCCGCGTTTTCACAGCAGCTTTATCAAGAACAGGCTTGCTCTGTGGTGAGTGATGCGGGCCAAAAAAGCCAGGAAGGAGTAGAAGAAGAGAGTAGTTGAATCAGTAAAGTGCTCGATAGGGACTCGCAACGGAGGCAGGCATCTAATCTATCCTAATGTGTGCACGCGCCATGAGTTTAGAATACGTAAACACTTTTTAATAAATTCATTCCCCGCGATTTTTTGGTCAAGTCAAGTGTGTTCATAGAGGTTTCCATGGGCCAATGCGAATAAAACTAGATAAAAAAAAATAAAATATTGTCGGACCTGACGTTTTATTCTTACCAAGACAAGATGTGATATGCATGGCCGTACCCAGGCTTTGGAGGGATGACTATTTTTAATACTTTACTACATTTAAGGGTGGATAATTTTATCAGTTGTTTATTGCAACAATACATAACTATAATAACTTATTATAGTCTAGTGCGCTTATGAAAGTTTATAGCATGATTTGTGAAAATGTAACTATACTGAATGTTAAATGTTAAATAGCATATACATCTGTGTGTACTAGTGTTAAATGCTACTGTTTTTAACAGCGTTGATAACGTTTATGACAGAATATCATGATAATTTTTGCATTTCCCTTACCGAATGTCGTATCCTGTCCATGGGCTTTTTTGATTGCTTTCAGTTTAAGGGCGACGTGTTGCCAGATACTGATACTAAAACAAACAAAAACCTGAAAATAAATAAAAATAAACCGAAATTATTTCCAATCTTTTGCAAATAAGATAAGACAAAGCTATCGCTGACTCTAAACTGAAAGTTCCTATTTTATTAAGTTTCTAAAGTGTTAAATTATGTGAAAAAGAGAAATCTAAAAACGCTTATAATAGTTGGATCTGGCAACACAGAGGCTGCGCCCACGCCCTAACTCTCAATTCTCACAAGCCGCGTTCACTCCGCCAGCGCCTCGCAGCGATCATTTTCATACCAGGGACGCTAAACATTCTTGCAAACTGTCTGAACTCAATTATACATGTCATGCAGGCATTCATATGAGGAGTTTAACAGGGGAAGTAGTGGCCTAATGGTTAGAGAGTCGGACTTGTAATCCAAAAGGTTGCGAGTAAAAGTGTCGGCCGGCAGGAATTGTGGGGGGAGTGAATGTACAGCGCTCTCTCCACCCTCAATACCACGACTGAGGTGCCCTTGAGCAAGGCATCGAACCCCCCCCACCCCAACTGCTCCCCCCTCTACAAAGACAAAACTACAATAGCATATTTACAGATGAAACTGACCTGCACTTGTTTGGTGATGGGGGACCGGTGGGGTTGTGGAGGTTATGATTTATGATAGAAATTAATACTTTTATCTAGCAAGGATGCTTTAAATTGATCAAAAGTGACGATAAAGACATTTGTAAACAAATATATATATTATTTTTTTTTTCAGATCAATGCTGTTCTTCTGAACTTTCTATTCATCAAGGAAACCTGAAAAAAATATACTTTGCTGATAATAGCCTACTCATTTATTATTATTTCAACAATAATAATAAATGTTTTTTTGAGAAAACATTTATTCTCAGCATAATCTGAAAATTTGAATGATTTCTGAAGGATCATGTGACTAGAGTAATGATGCAAAAAATTCCGCTTTGAAATCGCAGGAATAAATTACATTTTAAATTTATATTCAAATAAAAAAAATGTTATTTTAAATAGTAAAAATATTTCACAATATTACTGATTTTGCTGTATTTTGGATCAAATAAATGCAGGCTTGGTGAGCAGAAGAGAATTCCTAAAAAAAAAAAAAAAATCTTACTGTTCAAAAACTTTTGACTGGTATAGTGTATAAAATATATATTCCATGACAAGACAACAATAAAAAAATTATACCTATCCAAAATCCAAATACCCTGTCTCAGACAACTGCCGGGACAAGACCACAGGAAACAGATGACTCTTCTGCACAACCTGACTTCGCTGCAGCCTGGAATTGAACTGCTGGTTTCGTCTGGTCAGAGGAGAACTGGCCCACCGACTGAGCCTGGTTTCTCCAAAGGTTTTCTCTCCATTCTGTCACCGATGGAGTTTTGGTTCCTTGCCGCTGTCGCCTCTGGCTTGCTTAGTTAGGGACACTTCATTTACAGCGATATCGTTGACTTGATTGCAAATTATTGCACAGATACAATTTAACTGAACTGAGCTGCATGAAGACATCACTGAATTCAATGATGAACTGCCTTTAACTGTCATTTTGCATTATTGACACACTGTTTTCCTAATTAATGTGTATATATATATATATATATATATATATATATATATATATATATCTCGAAGTGGTTGTGGGCCGCCTGGACCAAAAAATGCCAGGGACGATTTTTTTGTCCCAGTCCAGCCCTGTTTATGCATGCATAACTCGTGCTTTGCAATAAA
Organism: Cyprinus carpio; assembly: GCF_018340385.1. Lineage (NCBI taxonomy): Eukaryota > Metazoa > Chordata > Actinopteri > Cypriniformes > Cyprinidae > Cyprinus > Cyprinus carpio. Next base: position 11,047,919 of record NC_056589.1, read on the forward strand.
GCCTGAAAAGATCACGAAATCGACAGTGAAAGCATCCGAAGCAGGCCCGTTCAAAATTCTCTGGCGACGTCCCTGGTACATCGAAGTATTTTTGAAAAGCGAAAATTAAGTTTTTCCAACTCTAAACCCAGTCCCCACGTATTAAATTAGGTTATTAAATAAAAAACTAGCAAAACGGGTTGCATGGTGTCCCCACCACTTTTCAAAGCAAAGTTACGCCACTGAGAAAAAAGTTAAAACTATGATAATAAATTCGTAACAATACAATAATAAAGTCAAAATATTTTGAGAATAGATTTTAAAATGAGTTTCTATGGAGACTGGAACATGACAGCAAACAAACAGAAGTTAGATTCCATCATGTCGGCACTCATCGGTTGAGGCAAGTGCAGGGGTGGTGGGAGTGGTTTCGGGGGTGCTTGAGCACCTGCCCCTTTTCACCCTTGATGCACAAAGTGCGCTTTTGTCAAGGCAATTTTTTATTTGTTTTTTATTAAACGCCCTTTTGCGAAGGCCTGCCCAATCTAATTATTAGTCAAATTAATTAATAATAATTTAGCCGTAAATAAAATTATCCACATGATGACCTTTCACCTGACGATCTCATCCGGGACAATCCCTCACGTTCAGACACCTTTGCTGGGGCGAGCCATGATGGCATCCGATGCAAATGGAGGGTTTTCTTGTTAGAGTTTGTGAACAACTTTACAGGCTTTTAGATGATATACGGAATAAGGCATAGAATAAGAGCATCAAAAGTGTAAATTAGTAACCTTCAAGCTTTAGAAATAATAATTTACAAAGATTTTCCGATGACCGAAAGTTACATAGTTCAACGGTAGTTGGAAACCTCTCCCCTTGAATTGTAATGGCAGAAAGGAGACGAGGGAAAACCGTCCGTGCACCGTCCGCATTATGTAATTTTCGTCATCGGGAGGGCTCGCGGACAGCCGTGCACCCCCTCCGCCTGCAGGCAATACACAAACACAGTTATTTATTTTTGCCAATTATTATTTTATTTTAGTTCGTTTTTCCAGTTACTGTTGTTAGTTTGGTTTAGTTTTTTATTTATTTTGAAATTTACATTTTATTTCAGTTTACGAAAATGTTTTTTGACCAATAGTTTTAGTCTTAGTTTCAGTTTTCGTTTACGAAAAATAACTTTGATTAAACCTATCAAAATATGGTTTCAGTATTGTATAAAAAAACAATAAAGGTAAAATAATAATAATAATAATAATAATAATAATAATAATAATAATAATAATAATAATAAAAATAATAAAGCCTTGTGCATTTTAGGGAATTCTGAAAATTTTACAGTTGGTTTGATAACTTTATCTCAAACATTGTCAGAGTTTAATGAATTTAAGTAGGTACTGCATATTAAACAACTGTGGGCAGCAGATCCTTTTCCTATTTAGCGCCCAAACTCTGGAATAACCTTCCTAACATTGTTCGGGAGGCAGACACACTCTTGCAGTTTAAATCTAGATTAAAGACCCATCTCTTTAACCTGGCTTACACATAGCACACTAATACGCTTCTAATATCCAAATCCGTTAAAGGATTTTTAGGCTGCATTAATTAGTTAAACCGGAATTGGGAACACTTCCCATAACACCCAATGTACTTGCTACATCACTAGAAGAATGGCATCTACGCTAATATTAGTCTGTTTCTCTCTTAATCCGAGGTCACCATAGCCACCAGATCCAGTCTGTATCCAAGTCAGAGGGTCACTGCAGTCACCCGGATCCAGTACGTATCCAGCCCAGATGGTGGATCAGCACCTAGAAAGGACCTCTACAGCCCTGAAAGACAGCGGAGACCAGGAAAACTAGAGCCCCAGAGACAGATCCCATGTAAAGACCTTGTCTCAGACGACCACCGGGACAAGACCACAGGAAATGGATGATTCTTCTGCACAATCTGACTTTGCTGCAGCCTGGAATTGAACTGCTGGTTTCGTCTGGTCAGAGGAGAACTGGCCCCCCGACTGAGCCTGGTTTCTCCCAAGGTTTTTTCTCCATTCTGTCACCGATGGAGTGTCACACTGTTTTCCTAATTAATGTTGTTCAGTTGCTTTGTTATATATAATTTTTTTCCTAGAAATGAAGCCTTGCGTAAAGGGCATTTATTTATGTCTAGCTGAGTTAGTTTGGGCTCAAAACATAACAGCTGCAAAGGGTTTAATTAGTATGAAACCAAATTTCTAATGAATGTCAGACATCTAACTTAACCGCCATTGATTATGCTTGCAATTTTTACTGGAAGTGCCATTTAAAGGTTGAATTTAACATATCTTTTATTTTATTTTGGCTAATTATTAGACTATAATTATAAATACTATAGTGTTTCGTTCAGAAATGTATCATTCTTCATTTATAAATGAAAACAAAATGTTCATTTATCGTCACACACAGGCGTAAATACAATCATAAAGTCAAAACTTTTTTGGCAGTATTTTATAGTATTTGCAAAATTTTTGGTAACATTAATTATACAGAACGTTAATTAGGTAAATCGATACACGAATTGAAAGGGGAAATACAACATTAAATATTAAATAGCCCTAAACCAGTTAATAATATAATACTATTATATTACAGTTTAGTAATAACAATAATAATATACAAATATTAAATAAAAAGACATGACCCGTTAACGAATTTACAAGCCTGTGGGATGGATAAAAATGTTTTATCAATCTCTGATTATCGCAGGTTCCTATGGTCATGCAGGTTTGTTTATGCATTAAACTTGTGGCCACAAAAAATGGATGTTGTTCCCTCAACATAGGATCTCGAGGCCATGACACAAGGATGTTGTTACCTCGACAAAATAATCTGTTGGCCATGACATGAATTAATACAGTGGGGAAAATATTTATCTGATCCCCTGCTAGTTTTGTAAGTTTGCCCACTTACACAGAAATGAAGGGTCTGTAATTTTTTATGGTAGGTTTATTTTAACGTATAGACAGAGTACCAACCAAAAAATCCAGAAAAAAACATTATATAAATGTTTGAAATTCATTTGCATTTCAGTGAGTGAAATAAGTATTTGATCCCCAAGCAAAACATGACTTAGTACTTGGTGCCGAAACCCTTGTTGGCAAGCACAGAGGTAAGACGTTTTTTGTAGTTGGTCACCAGGTTTGCACACATCTTAGGAGGGATTTCGATCCACTCCTCTTTACAGATCCTCTTTAAATCCTTAAGGTGTCTTGGCTGTCATTTGGCAATTCGAAGTTTCAGCTCCCTCCACAGATTTTCTATAGGATTGAGGTCTGGAGACTGACTAGGCCACTCCATGACCTTAATGTGCTTCTTCTTGAGCCATTCCTTTGTTGCCTTGGTGGTATGTTTCGGGTCATTGTCATACTGGAAGACCCATCAATGACCCATCGTCAGTGTTCTGGCTGAGGGAAGGAGGATCTCGTCCAAGATTTTACAGTACTGTCCATTTGCCCCTCAATGCAGTACAGTCGTCCTGTACCCTTAGCAGAAAAACAGCCCCAAAGCATAATGTTTCCGCCTCCGTACTTGACTGTAGGGATGGTGTTCTTGAGGTCATATGGCGCTTTTCGACTGCATGGTACGACTCAGCTCAGCACGGCTCTGTACGGTACGGCATGGCTCGGCTCGGTTTGCATTTCCACTGCAGTTCAGCGGGATTATTCACATGTTGTTATAGTTGTGCCACCTCTACTGCCGCGACTCCTGAAAAACGTATTCATTCTGCGTCGCCCCATCAAGCTCTTGCTGGATCAGCTCCTCTGCTATCAAAGAGAGGAACATCTGTACTTCCTCAACAGACAATGAAACAGCCACTTTTTGGTTGTTAAAAAAAGATGCGCTCGTTCAAATCAGTTGCCTCGATCCTCCGCTGGCTGTGCTGATGTAAATCTGGCGGTTCCGTTGTGTTTGTGTCACAAGTTCAGAGTTTACAGACATGTTTTGGAAACGGTACAGTCCACTTGGAACCTCAACCGAGGTGGTACTAAAAAAAGTACCAGGTACTGTATCCAGTGAAAAAAAAAAAAAAAATGAACCATACCGAGCCGTACCATGCAGTGGAAAAGTGCCAATAGTCAGCATTTCTCTCTCTCCAAACACAGCGAGTCAAGTTAATGCCAAAGAGCTCAATTTTGGTCTCATCTGACCACAGCACTTTCTCTCAAGCCTTCTCTGAATCATTTAGATGTTCTTTGGCAAACTTTAAATGGGCCTGTAAATGTGACCTCTCAAGTACTGCAACATTTCAGTCCATTCAGGATTACAGTCCACAAATGCTTATCTTTTTGACTGTGGTCCCAACTGCCATTAGAACCCAACTGCCTTAAGATCATTAAGAACCTTAAGAACAAGCTCCTCCCGTGTTATTCAGGGCTGATCCCTCACCTTTCTCATGATCATCCTTACCCCAATGAAGCAAGATCTTGCACAGAGCTTCAGACAAAGGCCAACTGATGGTTGTTTTGTATTTCTTCCATTTGTGAATAAATCACACCAACAGTTGTCTCCTCACCAGGCTTATTGCTGATGGTCTTGTAGTCCATTCAAGTCTCGTGCAGATCTACAATCTTGTCTCTGACATCTTTTGACAGCTCTTTGGTCTTACCCATGGTGGTGGGAGAGGTTGGAATGAAAGATACAGATTGTGAGGACAGGTGTCTTATACACCTAATGAGCTGACATTAGGAGTAACTTCATAAAGTGGCAGGACTAATCTGTGTTCCACATAGGCACATAACCAAACTGTGGGAGCCAGAATTCTTGCTGGTTGGTAGGGGATCAAATACTTATTTCACTGAATGCAAATCAATTTCTAACCTTTATATAATGTGTTTTCTTCTGGATTTTTTGGTTGATATTGTGTCTCTATTCGTTAAAATAAACCTACCATAAAAATTACAGACCCTTCATTTCTTTGTAAGTGGGCAAACTTACAAAATCAGCATAGGATCAAATAAATATTTCCCCAATGTACAACTGTCACAACATTTTAAGACAATGTAGATATACATACCTTTGACCAAATGATGCCTTGTGGTTTGGGGTGTGTGCATTCAGTTTTGATGATTCTTGTTGGAGTTAGAATAAAGTCAACTGTGAGGTCATGACTTTCAGTGAGTTCCTCTGGAATGTCCACAACCTAAACACAGAAATCAGGTTGATGTGAAAAATGTGAAGAAATATATTATATATATATATATATATATATATATATATATTATATATATATATATATATATATATATATATGTGTGTGTGTGTGTGTGTGTGTGTGTGTGTGTGTGTGTGTGTGTGTGAGCTTTAGCTTACAGACTAAAGACCAGACATTCTCTTGCAAGCTACCCAGGCCCTTACTGAAAGGTGATTCAAAATCCTATACTTAGTTTTATGTTTGGTTGTTACTATCAATGTGGTTTGTGTAAAACATACTAGTGACGTGTTAAAATGTACTAGGAATGTACTGATGGTGACTTGCTAAGACATGCTGTAAACATGCTAAAACATAATAGCAACATGTTAAAACATGCTAGTGATGATAAAACATCCTGCCAACTTAAAAGATGCTTTAAACATAGTGACGTGCCAGCAATGTGCTAAAAACTTGTTGATATTATTATTGGAAACAAAGCTTATTATATATTGAGGCCCAAGCATATTGTACAAACAAGTGTACATATACTTGTGAGGGGTATATAGAAAGAAAAGGATGTTACAGAAATAAGTGCCACTAATAGAGGAAACTATGAAAACAAGAGTTTGTGGCCAGGAATAGTGTTTCCTGACATTTTTATGTACTCAATTTTAATGCTGGGGAAATACACAAGTGAAGCATTACTGATTTACAAATATAGCTAGATCTAAATCCAGAGGATCATGCATCACTGTCATATATTGTCAACAGTGCAACTCACCCAGGTCCAACCCTAAAACTTGTTAAACCATTAAGGCATTATGTTTTTTTTACCTTTATTTATATAGCGCTATACGATAGTGTCAAAACAGCATTACAGTAAAAAATGTGTGGTGATAATGCAAGATGACAATAGAAATCAATCAGTTTATCAGTTAAAGTCAGTTCATTATTGATTTAATGATGTCATTGTCCAGCTAAGTTCAGTTCTCTTCCAATGTCTGTGCAGTCAAGTCAAAAATGTTGCCAGAAATTGTGTCCCCAACTAAGCAAGCCAAAGGCGACAGTGGCAAGGAACCAAAACTTCATCAGTGACAGAAATAGAGAAAAAACTTTGGGAGAAACCAGGCTCAGTCGAGGGGCCAATTCTCCTCTGGCCAGACGAAACCAGCATGGTTAATTCCAGGCTGCAACACACGTCGGATTGAGCAGAGGACTAGTCTGGTTCTTGTGTTCTTGTGCTGATGGTCCAACGAGGTCTTCATGGGGGATCTGTCTCTAGGGTCCGTCTAGGTGACATGGTCTCCACTGACATTCAGGGCTTAGAGGTCATCTCTAGGTGCTGATCCACCATCTGAACTGGATGGGGACTAGATCCAGGTGACTGCAGTGACCATCTTATCTGAATACAGACTGGATCTGGGTGGATACGGTGACTTCAGAATATTAATAAAACAACAATAATATTAGCGTAGACGTGCACATCATCGGTTCTCTTTTAGCAGTTCAGTCAATATACTGTTAGGAGTAACTGAATAACTCGGGATATTGGTTTATTTCACATCAGAGGGAGTGTAAGGCATGTTTATAAACCAAATAATTTAAGTAATTTGTGGATTAGTGCGTATTGGAGACGTGAACAGTTTCAAACGATTCAGTTTGATTTGGTGAACTGGTTCGCCCAGTTCACTAAGAAGATCCAGTTAAATAGAAAGATTTGTTCTAAACCCCATTACAAATGAGGCATTTGTTGCATCTAGTGGGGACATAATTTCTGATTATAATGACTTATACTGTATTTTACCGCGTCGAGTATCGCGCTGCGTAAACATAAAACCATGTCTGCATTTGTGATCTGAGAAACAACAAACAACAAGCCTACTCTACTAATCAAAACTCGCATTTGAATAATCATTGCCAAATTATTTAAATATAAAAAATGTACTTACAGGCTGCGAGTCAGAAGTGCCAGACTGTCCTTGCAAAGTTTGGACTGCCCAACTTTATAGAAACAGCCATTGTGCCACAGACGCATTGCAGGCTACTTGATCAGGAAACAGTCCTCATCCTCCATAAAATGCGCCGCACACATCTGAATATTTGGGTTGAACTGTTCTGGAACAGTGTTGAAATACAACTTAACCACTGATTTCTAGTCGTGTCCTCCAGTGTTAATTTCGTTAACGAAGACGACTACGAAAAATATTCGTTAACGAACATTTTTTCTGTGACGAAGACGAGACGTTGACGAGCTAAAAATATTATCTGATGATGAAATTATGACGAAATTTATGCCGCGTTTTCGTTAACTAGACGAGACTGGACTATAATGTTATTTGAGGACTACCAGACATTCAAAATGCATCCTATAGGCTTTTGTCTTTCAAAATGTGCGTCCCTGTCATTGGATTGCAATCGAATAAGGGGCGTTTGAATATCTAGTCAGTATAGCAGCCGCAGTGGATGGATAGACTACAAAAACGCGAACTAGCGATCTGAAACAATGGCCTCAGCACCCGAAGGGGTATGGATAAGGTAACCAGACGTCCTGTTTTTCCCGGGAGTCACAATTCGTTGTCGATTAACTTAAAGTTAGTGAAGGCGGGATAGGCGAAATCACGCTGATAGAAGTGTTCTCTCTGTCACGCGCGCGCACGCTCCACTTCCTCAGTTCTCATACAGCGCGCAATCAGTTCTCAATGCATAAATACACACACAGCAGTCCAAATGTTTATCGTGTAGAGTATCTCATGTAAATACAGTAGGTTATGGATTAAGTGAACGTGAACAGGTGGGTGAAAACTGAACGTGTGTCAGTATTTCATGCATGCCTTCCGTCTTTAAAGGACAGCATTCCAAATTAAATACCTATCTGTCATTAATGTTAACCAACAAAAGATGTTAAATGTATATCGCTCATGTTAAGAAAAATCTACAGTATCTGAAAAATGAGTTTAATTTGTATCTCTATTGTATTTGTCTTATTGTGCTTCTTTAAATATATTATATATATATATATATATGCAATGACTTTTCGTCGACTAAAACTATGAAAGACTCAAATGACTAAAATGTGACTAAGACTATTAAGCATTTTCGTCTCAAGACTAAGACTAAATCAAAAACGCCTGCCAAAATTAACACTGGTGTCCTCTTTTGGAAGGCCAAACAAAGTAGTTTCGCTTTCATAATGAAACACAGCGTCTCCACAACATGGCAGTGTTATGCAAATCTTCCCACATAGTGACGTAGACATGTGGGGGCGTGTTAAAATGAGCCGTTGTGGGGTGTGTGGTTGACTCTTAACTTTTATAAAGAATCTCTCTTTGGATTTGATACTTTAGTCTTTGCAACTTTACAGATCTTCTTTATGCACCAAGAGCTTGTAACACTCCAAAGAGAAAGGAAATTTTGAAATCTCTTCATATGACCCCTTTAACTAAAAATGAATGCTAAAATAAGTTCTAGGTTTGTAGTTATTTATGAAGAGTTCAGATGCAAAAGCCTCTAAGTGCCATCTAAAACTTTCTTCTAAAATGGTTGTTTTCTCAGGCTCCTATGTTTATTAGGGCTGTCAAATGATTAATCACGATTAATCACATCCAAAATAAAAGTTTTGTTTACATAATATATGTGTGTATACTGTGTATATTTATTATGTATATATAAATACACACACATGCATGTATATATTTAAGAAGAATATGTTATGTTTATATATTAAATATATTTATATATATAATATAAAATATAAGAATATAAATATATAAATGTATATACATGTAAATATTTTCTAAATATATAATTTATGTGTGTGTATTTAAATATACATAATAAATATACCCTGTACACATACATATATTATGTAAACAAAACTTTTATTTTGGATGTGATTAATCGTGATTAATCATTTGACAGCCCTAATGTTTATGTTCAGTTATTTTACTTTAATGGGAAAGAAAATAAACTATTAATTGCCATTAAAGTGAAATTATTGAACCTACACATAAGAGCCTGATAAAAATGCTAATTTTAGAAGAAAATTTCAAATGGCACTTAGTGGCTTTTGCATCTGATCCCTTCATATGTAGTAGTATACAATTTACACTATTTGTAAATAATATTTTATTTTAAAATGTGCACATTCACTCTTATTCATATGTCTAACAGTCGAAAACACAAATGTGTCTTGTTGCGTTTATTATGATTTAGGTCTACATGAATCATGATTGCATATTTTCAATTCAAAACGCCAAAATTTCATAAAAAAAAATTTCATCACTAGATAGAGTAGTTTGCATCACTAGATAGTCTATTACTGTCGGTCGCTGAACATTTCTATTGTAAAACAGTTTAATACATTACTACTTCTTTCCACTAACTCTCATTGCATTGTGACAGTGACAGTAAGACCCACCTTCTTTGATTTGATTGGCCATCTCGATCATTTTGACATTGACGAGTGCTGTTGGACCACTGAGGCAGACCAGCCTAAAAGTGTAACTTTTAAAACTTTTTGTCATCCTAACAACAAACAGCTTTACTCATTTTTATATACAGAGTCTTATACTGTCTATCAGCTATGACTATTTTAGTCTTTCAAATGACAAAATGGGCGGAAAAACAGTAATATAAATTAGACACAAACAACATAAAATGCAAGCCAGGAGCAAGGCCCTCTAGAGGCGCAAAGCCCTGTGCGGTCACACACTTGGCACAGCCCTTGCAACGGTAATGTAAATAAGAAATTAATTCTGTAGTTAGTCATTGAATATATCAGGAGTTTTCACACAAGTAAGTTTGGTCAGTTTTGTTTGTCTAATAGGACACATATACTGTTATAGGAATGACAAACGTTAGTGAAAAAAAAATGACAAGTGAATCCGTTAAATTGTTCCGCAAGTTATTGCTATAATTAAGTTGGCTTGAGAAAGCCAACTTATTGAAATCTGACTTAAACTTAGTACTGCTTATTATAATTTCGCAGAAACATGTGAATCACCACATTTGAAGAGACTGGCAAGCTGTGCGAGAACATACCCCGCAGTAGGGTATAAGTTGTACCCCTGGGGCACAAGAGCAATGCAAAGTTGCCCCATATACATATTATGGTGAGGGACAGCCCATGAAACAACTCACGTTTTTCCTACTATGGTAATTTACACAGGAATTTTGCATTAAACATAACTCTGCATCACAATGTCATAGGGACATGGGGGTGGGCTCATTTTACTCAGGCAACCAATCAGACTCTCAGGATCATTATGAAGCTGTCAAACCACGCCCTAGCAACCATTTAGAGCACCCTAACAAATGATCCCATAGACTGCAATTATAAAAGTCTCAGATGGATATCTTTGGATCACATGTCATAGAGACATGGGGGTGGGCTCGTTTGACTCAGGGCAGCAAACAGCCAATCATGAATCACCATTGACACTTCCTAGCCACACCTTTGCAACCACTGTCGAGCACCCTAGCAACCCAAACAGGCATATCTTCAAATCTGAATGTCATAGAGACATGGGGGTTGGTTTATATCATCATTGGCAGCTGCCAAGCCACTCCCTAGCAACCAAACAGAGTACCCTAGCAACCATCTAGCAACACAAATATCAGAACATCATAGAGACATGGGAGTTGGTTCTTTTGGCTCAAGTTAGCAAATAGGATTTCCAACATGCTACACATGCTAGCAGTGAATAGCCACATGCTAATAATGATTAGCTAAGTGCTAAAGCAGGCTAAGAACATGCTTAGAACTCTATAAATCTCCATAGTAATGATCTGTGACAACTAGCAACTATCTAACAACACCATAGCAACCACCCCGAGTACCCTAGCAACCACATAGCAACACCATAGAAACCACCCCGATTACCCTAGCAGCTGCCTAGCAACACCCTAGCAACCACCCTGGGAACCCTAGCAACAGCCCTAGCAACCATCCTGGGTACCCTAGCAACAGCCCTAGCAACCATCCTGGGTACCCTAGCAACAGCCCTAGCAACCACCCCTAGAAACCATCCTGAGTACCCTAGCAACAGCCCTAGCAACCATCCTGGGTACCCTAGCAACCACCCTAGCAACCATCCTGAGTACCCTAGCAACCAAATAACCCTTATCCCCATTTACCCTAACACACCACCCGGGGTACCCTAGCAAATGCATAGCAACACCCCAGTAACCACCCCAAGTACCCTAGCAACCACAAAATGACACCCTAGCAACCACCCCGATTACCCTAGCAGCTGCCTAGCAACACCCTAGCAACCACCCTGGGAACCCTAGCAACAGCCCTAGCAACCATCCTGGGTACCCTAGCAACAGCCCTAGCAACCATCCTGGGTACCCTAGCAACAGCCCTAGCAACCACCCTAGAAACCATCCTGAGTACCCTAGCAACAGCCCTAGCAACCATCCTGGGTACCCTAGCAACCACCCTAGCAACCATCCTGAGTACCCTAGCAACCAAATAGCAACTATCCCATTTACCCTAACAACCACCCGGGGTACCCTAGCAAATGCATAGCAACACCCCAGTAACCACCCCAAGTACCCTAGCAACCACAAAATGACACCCTAGCAACCGTATAGCAACACCTTATCAACCACCCTGTGTATCCTAGCAAGGCACTAGCAACCACCCTGGGTACCCTAGCAACCACTCTGATTACCCTAGCAACCGCATAGCAACACCCTAGCAACCACCCCAGGTACCCTAGCAACCATCCTAGGAACCACCATAAGTACCCTAGTAACCTCATAGCAACACCAAAGCAACCACCCAGAACGCCCTAACAACCACCTAGCAGTTCCCAAGAAAACGCTCATTATTCCATGGTCTGTCTGAATACTGGATTCTGATTGGCTGGCAAGTATGCAGTAAAACAGTTTAATGCACAGGTAGTTCCAAATCAGTTTAATCACCATTCCATAATAATGCACTGCTTTAATTGATGCACACTAACCAACACGCATCACTCACGCACACACACAGAGAGAGAGAGGGTGTGTGTGAGACAGAGAGAGAGGGGTTGGAGATCGCTGATTGTGCTGCACACACACACACATAAACTTATTGTCAGTGCTTCCCACTGATTTTTTTAATAAAATAGCCTAGATACTAGATTGCTACATTATATTCCTCAGCAACCAGGTGGTAAAATCACTGTTTTTTAAGTAATTGTTTGTACAGAGAGATGCACAGACGCAGCACGCAGGTACACACAACTGTCATCTCTCTCTGTCTCTCTCTCTCTCTCAAACGATCGATCGATAATTAATTGAAATTGTAAGATGTTTAATCTGACTCCAATAATACGAAACCATCAAACTTGTCAAATATTTAAATCATATTCGGTCTTTTTCTAGACCTTCGCAATTTATCAGGATTTAGTTTAAATTTTAGTCTAGCGCCATGTTTAATCTGACTCCAATTTTACGTGATCATTAAATTTGGGCAATATTTCTATCAAAAGCTGATCACAGATATCGACTGTTTATTAATTTAGTTATTTAAGTATTCTGGAAATCCCATACTTTCAATTATTCGTTCATTAGGGACTCGGTATCGCTCAGAGAACTTAACGGCGGCCGGTCGCAGTCTCACGGACACAAACTCGTCAGTTCTGATCTTAGAAATAGGATGCAGGGTGAATATCTACTTTTAAGTCGGCCACGCTCTGCTTGCTGATTACAAAAAGCATAGTTTTTGCATATTCACGGAAACTACAACTTACTGAGGCAGTAATAGTCAGAAATTAAAAGGTCTCAAATGATGTGCCCCATGCTTTATTCATTGAGTCTTCTGTATGATCTATCCTGAACACAGTTTTGTGGTACTACCAAACTCCACTTTAATCTACTTGAGAAAATAATTTCAGAGTAAGTCAGAATAAATCAAATGTAACAATTAATTATCAGTCAGGTAAGTATAATGCCAATTACATAGCCAATTCAGAGATATCAAATCAATACATCAAATTCTCAAAGATGAATCTAAGAGTAAAAGATGAATACCCGACTTCAGGAAAATACATATGGATTGAAGAGACACACACCATATTACAGGCTTTCTGGCTACAGAATCACCCCGGAAATGTTTTGCCACTTCGCTTATATACCCAGACCAGAAGAAAGAAATCTTCAGATTAGTTGTAAAAACATAAAAGACCCTTTGGTTGTTAGGGTCTCATAACCCCAAAGGTCACACACCTTGTTTTGGGGATGAAAACATGGTTTATTGGGACATCTCCCACATCAGAAGAACAGGTTTTGTTTTGTTTATTCTTGCCTGTTCTGTTGATGCGAGAGTGAAACCACCTTACCAGTCGCACCTGAAGTATTTATATTGACCACACATAAAACAGCTTGAAACAACAGATTTGTGAAATTTGCATGACTGACTGAGACCTGAGGGGAAGGAGAGGGTGTGAGGAGTCAGGAACTCAGCATGGGGGGAAGAGAAGAGATTGTGCCAGCTGTTGTTCTGTGCTTTTTCTTGTAGATCCTCTCTTCAGAATAGTGAGTTTTATTATTTTATTACAGGATAGGAATCTTGAATTCAGTTTTGATAAAATCCATGCTTTCAATATACATGCTAATTCATTCAAATAAATGTGGTCTTACCACACTATTTCATCTCTGTGTATGATTTGAAGCTGGCAGAATGGTAGCACTAACGTGCCTTACCTGATGAAAATTACTGTAATTTTTACTCATTTGGTCACATATTGTGCTGCAACGAGCAATACTATATTTAACTTGTCTATGACTTGTCTTTTAACTTTGCAAATGACCATGGAATAAGTGGGATAATCAACGGTTAGCCGTGCATTAAAGGATTTAAAATACTTAAATTACTTCTTTTGTACAAACTTCGGCGTGTAACTCATCCCGCACCATTTGTCATAGACCCATGAAACAGGCGTCAAATCGTACAGCCTATTGAGGAGAGATGTGCTTTGATTTTCATAAGCGATCAGGCCAAAAATTAGCCAAAAATCCCATAGACTTTGCATTGCTGCCAACTTTGATGGGTCGTAGCTCCGAGAGAGAATTTTCCAGAAACATGTGAATCACCACATTTGAAGGAGCTATCAAGCTGCACGAGAACATACCCTGCAAAAGCCCCCCCAAAGTTGCCCCATAGACATACTATGGTGAGGGACGGCCCATGAAACAGCATCTAAGCTTACGTTTTTTCTACTATGGTAGTTTAAATAGGAATTTGCACTGAACATAACTCTGCATCAGTGTCATAGAGACATGGGGGTGGGCTCATTTTACTCAGCCAACCAGTCAGACTCTCAGGATCACTGTGAAGCTGTCAAGCCACGCCCTAGCAAGAGATCCCATAGACTGCCATTATAAAGGCCCAGATGGATATCTTTGAATCACAGTGTCATGGAGACATGTGACTGGGGCTACACAATTAATTGAAATTAAATCGCACAGGTGATACATCACAATTAGGCAGAAGCTGCGATTGTCATCCGTATCTTTCCGTAAAGCACACTTCGGTGATCACCAGTAAATCTCCATCTGAAGGCCAAAGAAACATCTCAGGTTATGTATGTAACCATGTTTCCCTGAGTAGGGAACGAGACACTGCATCCTCTAGGGGTTGCTATGGGAACACTTTCAGTGTGACTGGTGTCTGCAGCATATATCTAAAAATGACAATAACATTGGCTGGCGACAGCCTATGACATAATTACCCTGCACGATCACAGTATAAAAGGGCGCCGGGAAAACACATCCGCTTCTTCGTCTGAAGCTTATGTCCGAAGCATGGCAGGGAAACTAGAGGACACGGTGTCTCGTTCCCTACTCAGGGAACCATGGTTACATACATAACCTGGAGACGTTCCCTTTCAAGGGATCTTCGAACTGCGTCCTCTAAGGGTCGCTATGGGGAATGATATACCCACACTGCCATGCTTAGGGGAGTGCATGGCAAACCACAGGCGAGCACTAAGTACCAATTCTACCAAAGCTTTAAGGGAGTTGCCCCTGGGACGTTAGACGGCTGTTAGTGACATTATGCCTTATGGCCAAAAGCCTAAGCTACATACCCCCCAAAAAACCTACCTGTTAGAGCCAGAACTCCTGGGCCCGGGGTAGAGCTCAAGGCTTGGAATTAGGAATAGATTCCTTTAAGGGGATACGACCAAGTGCCTAGAATCATACTAGGTCTTGGCCTGTCACCCAGGGGGCTACCGCTTGCTCTGCATGAGCTTGCTGAAGGAACTGTCTCAACAGACCCCTAGTAGCAACACCCTGTTAAAGTAGGTATCCTGAGGATACATAGGTGAAGTGGTGCCCAAGGTGGAACCGGGGCCTAACTGACTCAAGAAAGGGCACGAAACTGCCGCCACGCATAGCCCCATACCATACAGGATTTTAGAAAGAATGCAAAATGCTTAATGTGAGAACTTACCACAGTGTGGATTATAGAAAGTGCCCAGGGACTTTGCATGCACACTTACCATAACATGGATTTTAAAGGGGTCATATGATACAATTTCAAGTTTTCCTTTCTCTTTGGAGTGTTACAAGCTCTTGGTGCATAAAGAAGATCTGTAAAGTTTCTCAAACCCAAAGAGAAATTCTTTATAAAAGCTAAGACTCGTCAACTCCCTCCTAAAATGTCCTTACGTGGCACGATTAAACAAAGCCCCAAAGCGAAACCACGATGTGGGAAGATTTCCATAACACCACCCAAATGTTCACACACACAAAAAAAGTGTTCATGCTTGTGAAAGCGAAACTACTTTGTTTGGCCTTCCAAAAGAGGACACAACTAGAAATCAGTGGTTAAGTTGTATTTACAACAATGTTCCAGAACAGTTAAACCCAAATATTCAAGTGTGTGCAGCACATTTTATGGAGGACTGTTTCCTGACCCTGTGAGAGAAGACTACAACGCCAGCTGTTCTGACTCACAGTCTGTATGTTTACATATGTAAAGAATTTATCACTAATGATTCAAACGTGAGTTTTGAGCAGTGTAGAGTAGCGGTTCTTAATTCCAGTCCTTGCACCCCCCTGCTCTGCACATTTTGTATGTTTCTCTTATGGCTTCAGACGTTTGTTCTATTCGAACGTAAGTGCCCTGCAATATTCTGCCATGATTCCAGTTCGATGCGAATGTATATGTTCCATTCAAAGTGCATTGAAGTGTGTGAGACATGAATTAAAATTGTATTTATTTACAGAGGTATATGATGAGGTAAAATTCAACAGATTTCCCCTTCTCAGGGAGTAGGGAGCAATGAACACTGTGCAGGGACCATGTCAATGGGAACACAGTTCATGCACAGAACTTACTTCTAATGAGCTGATTATCTGAATTAGGTGTGTTAACAAAGAGAGACATGCAAAATATGCAGAGCTGGGGGTCACTAGGACTGGAAATGAGAACCGTTAAGTCATTATAATACATTATGTCCCCACTGAATGCAACAAATGGCTCGTTTGTAATGGATTTTATTGTTTTTGTCTTGTAGCGCCGGTGTTCTGACCAGGACACGCATCACAGTATGGCAAGAGGCTTAAGATTTCCGTCACATGCTTTTGGCATTCGGCCAATCACAATGCACTGAATAGCTGGCCATCCACTTTTCAGAACGATGAGCTTTGTAAAAAAAAAAAACTATGCATTTCAGAAAGGCGGGGCATAGAGAAGAAACAATAATGCACAGTGTGTGAAAAAAAAAAAAAGTGTTTTTTGAACCTTAAACAGCATAAACAAATTTCATTACACCAAATACACAAAATAATGTTCTTTTTAGCAACATCATATAACCCCTTTAAAGATACCCTTCTAAGGGGCCCTCGTGGCACTCTGAGCAGCCCATAAATGGAAATGGTGCATCCCAAGAAAAATATGTTTGAGAAGTCAGCGGGGAATTCAACTCCTCAGAAGGGGTGAGAACTCAAACGCTCGGAAGAAAGCATCATACTCATAAAACCACAGTGAGGGAAGCGATGCTTTAAAAATGTATCAACAGAGAGACACTAGTTGAGTGGAGCCCAAGGTGAGTACTGGGGCCTAAGCCAACTCAAAGAAAGAGAATCAGGCGGACAACGCATAACCCTTGTCATAAAGGATTTTAGAAAGTGCACAGAGTGCTTAGCGTGCATACTTACCATAGTATGGCTTTTATAGAGATCTGCTCACAGATGCCCAGAGGTCCTCAGCCACTCAATCGGGGAGCGGCCACAGAGCGACTCGTAGCTAACCCTCACAGAGAGGGGAGCACTTCTTAGCTTGACCAGAAAGGGGCACTAGATTAGACGGGGTAACCCAGCAGGGCCCAATAAGAGACAGTCCACTGGTGCAGCTGGGTCCACTGGTGCATCTAGATAGAGCGCGTGGGTCCCGTATAACCAGACCCGATAGAATCTAAAGAAATAGCGGGACCCAATAACCATTTATGCGTATAGAGCTTACTGCTCCTCAGAGCAGCAGCACAAAAGAGGGGTTCCCAATAGGCTCTCTCTCGCGCACCTGCGCGATTTAAAACACCAAATAGTTATGCTATGACAAGAACAAATAGTCTCTCTCTTACTCCACCCACTGCACGATAATATTGTGTATCGTCGATCTGATCTGATTTGAAAAAAATGACCATATCGCCCCGCAAATAAAGTGACAATTTCTTTACCCGCCCCAACCCGCCCCGGGGGTAACCCGCAGGGTCCGCGGGTTATGAGACAACGCACGCATCACTAGTGAACACACTCAAGCAAATGCTATCTACAAACTCGGGTAAATAGTGAAATACTCACATCCACCTCAGTAGTCCCGCGAATACATCACAATGAGCACAAGCTGCCTCCATCACACACACACACAGCACGCAGAGCAAAGCCTCTGGCAAGAAACATGCACTCCTAATCGTGTTTAGCTTAACGCTAATATAAACAAACGGTCAGTGAAGACAAAGAAGAGGATGACATGTTCTCCCGGCAACCTTTTATACTGTGATTGCACAGGGTAATGACATCATAGGCTGTCGCCAGCCAATGTTATTGTCGTTTTTAGATATATGCTTCAGACACCGGTCACACTGAAGGTGTTCCCCATAACGACCCCTAGAGGATGCAAAATTCCCTTGAAAGGAAACTTCAAATACACCCCTCAGAAGAAACCCAGGAAATGCCTATAGCGCTAGCTGAATAAATAGAAGATTTAACTGATTTCATTTATTCAACGTGACTAATAAACACACGACTATGACAATATATGTTTTATACGAGTTCGTCTTATTACAATTTTTATTATAATAAAGTATATAATAATGCAATGCTAATTGACAGACTTTATCACTGGTTAGAATGCTATGAAATATGTTGCGTGCCTAATTCTGTGTAAGAAGCCACATCATCTCACAGAAGGATTTATTTCAAACACTCAACTGACATTATGAAGTGAGTTTGGAGTAAATACATGTTATTAAATGTGGTATTTTCACGTGCTTTCAGATGGAGCAGCATTTACTACACAGAGCCGTAGTTCACTGACAAGCAATGCAAACAGATTTCATAATCGCAGAATGATATGTCCGATTTCATAATCACGCGATTAAATGCGATAATGAATGCGATTTTGCGTAGCTTGTCAGTGAACTACTAATACTCTGTGTAGTAAATGCTGCTCCATCTGAAAGCATGTGCTGGAGATTTACTACTAATCACAGAACCGGATTTACTGACAAGATTTGCATGACAATCACATTTCGATTAATCGTTTAGCCCTTCATGGGAGTGGACTTGTTTGACTCGGGGCAGCAAACAGCCAATCATGAATCACCATTGACACTTCCTAGCTGTGCCCTAGCAACCACTGTCCAGCACCCTAGCAACCCAAACAGGCATATCTTTAAATCTGAATTTCACAGAGACATAGGGGTTGGTTTATATGATTCATACCGGACTTCAAACATGTTAGTAATGCTAGCAGTGAATAGCTACATCCTAATAGTGATTAGTTAAGTGCTAATTCAGATTAAGAACATGCTAAGAACTATATAAAACTCCACAGTAACAATCTATGACAACTAGCAACTGCCTAGCAACACCATAGCAACTGCCCCAGATACCCTAGCAACACCCTAGCAACCAGCTCAAGTACCCTAGCAACCACATAGCAACACCTTAGCAACCACCCCGGGTACCCTAGCAACCACTCTAGTTAATACCCCAAGTACCCTAGCAACAACCCCAGGTACCCTAGCAACTACATAGCAACACCTTAGCAACCACAGGGGTATCCTAGTAGCTATCTATCTCTTCAATCTATTTCTGTCCATCTATCCATCCATCCATCCATCTGTCTGTTTTTTCTAATAAACTGTATTGCCTTCAAAACATTCAAACTTTAATCTTTCAAACTCTTTTAAACTGAAAACTATTTCAGACTGAAAACCGTCAAACTTTTAAAACTTTTTTAAACGTCTAAAACCTTTTTAAACTTTTCAAACTTTCTGGTCTGGCTTTCTCAAGCCAACTTCAAAGTTTGTCTCAACAGACTATCTAATTGATACGGATAACTGTAGCAATGGATGGAACAACATCTGATCAACTGATGTCAAAACAGACCTGTGCATTAAGTGATGCAGAGTAAATTCAGAGCAACAGCAACAAGCCAGTGTTGGCTGAATATAGCTAGCAGTTCTACAGTTGAAGATAAAACAAAGCACTCTTTTTGACTTGTCCTTTTTAAGGCAATGTTTAAAAAATACATAGTTTTCAAATTAAATCTAAAGATATTTCAAAATATCTAATGCATTATGTAATTATTATACCATTAATAATTTACTTATTATACCATTAATAATCAACTTATTTAATTTGTAGTGAACTAGTTAAGTATTTAAATAACTGTTGGCATGTAGGCTTATGTTTATTTATTTAAATGACATGACACTGTGACTTCCTGCACTTGCTATACTTTACACTTCAGTACAGTAAAAGTGCTAAAATTAGTTATAATAATAATTTTATAATAAATCCAAAAGAGTAAAAAAATAAATAAATAAAAAAAACTAGACAGTGGAAATGGCATATGCTAATGAGTGATCCTCTGCTGCCATCTACTCCTTATAATGGTAATTTTATGTCATTTTCATTTTTAAAGTATTTTAAACATTTTAGTACACATTTTATTGCACAATTTTCATTTTAATGAATGAAAAGTGAATTTTAATGCATAACTGTAGTTAAAAAAATAATAATAAAGGCTTTAAAATATTATGTTTTTTTTTTTAAATGTGCACCATAGACAATCAGCCCTCAGAGGGTTGTGGGGAGTGTGTCATTTTTTGTTTGTTTGTTTATTAATTTACCTTTTTTGGGGGGTGGGGGTGCATCTCTGTCACCGTTTTACCCATGATGAGTTTACATTTACATCCCCGGTAAAACAAATTTTGCTTTTGTATGTGCAATTTGTTTACGAGAAATTAAGTTTAATGTTTGTGCAGAAATGAGTTACAGAGATGTAACTTACTGTATGTTATTTTTGGTCTTGTTAATGACATTTGATGTCCCTGATCTCAAATAGGAACAGCTGTAAAATACTTATAAATGTATAAATAAGCACTTTAAGTCAGGGGTGTCCAGTCTTGATCCTGGAGGGCCAGAGTCCTGTAGAGTTTATTTCCAACCCTATTTAAACATCTGAACCAGCTAATCAAGGTCTTCAGGATCCCTAAAAATGCCCATTCAAGTATGTTTGGACAGGCTGGAGCTGAACTTTGCAGGACATTGGCCATCCAGGATCAGGAGTGGACACTCCTGCTAATGCACTGAAGGTTGGATCTCAGAACTAAAGTTTTTATCTCTAAATTGAAATGCTGTTTACTTTATTGAAAATAAAATGGAACATATTAACAACCCAAAGTATCAAAACTGGACAGAGATCATGTACTCTTTTCTGATAAAAAAAAAAAAAACTCTTATATTGAAACTAAATGAGTGTGTAGGATACTGTGAACACAAATTATGTGGATCCAATGTCCATAATATAACTGAATTGAGTAGATCCAATAGATTTTTTTTTTCAAGGTTGCTTTTCCTCATTCCAACAATTGCAACAAATTCAACCTAGTAAGTTCCCCTTTCTTTAGGTATCTGCAAATACATAACTTGGTTAAACATTATCGGACATGAATAAATAAGCTGGGTCTACCCATATTTTTTTAATTACTATTCATTTGCCTTTGTTCATACTGGAACTTAGTTACGCTAGAAGTTTTTACAGTGGTATTGAAAAAAGTACTTAGTGTGCGCTTTAAGTAATAAGTCAGTCTATCCAGGATTTTGCAATTCTGGGATCGCTGAATTTATAGCAAAACCAAGCAAATGCCGCATTTTGTTTTCAAAAGCTCGCAAATTTTCATAATTGCAGCAGATTTTCCACAGATTTTGGGTTTAGACGCGTCCCGTGTCGTCATTGCAACACGCATTCAAAGAAAGGTGGTTTCTCAGTTCCAAAAATGGAATGAACAGCATTGCGTTCTCATGACCGATTTACAAGAGCTACATTGGATAAACTACTCGTTTGGGCTACGCAGCGCAGACCGTTTATCTGCTCAGGCCAGAGCCACTGGCTGATCTCGATAACATGACACCTTTATACACAGCACTGGGAGATACAGTGAAGAAAGCAGTCTAATTCACCACAGAGTCAATAACATCTCTGTGAAATCTTGTGAGAAGCATTCAAATTTGAAGTTATTAGATCAGAAATTATATGAGTGTGTCCTACATAAAGCCAACGCTTCACCTGTTGAAAGCCAACATCTTGAACCTGAATGATAATTTCCCCCGGGGGAAATATATATGTATATAAAGTAAATATAACACAGCAGATGGGCTTATTGAATGTGCAAATTCATTGTCTGCCAGCAGGAGGCACTCTTGGAGGGGCAGAACTAGCGGTTTTCCCAGTAACAGCAGAACACAAAGCTGCGCTTATGAACGCTACTTGATCAAGCATTATAGGACATATTAGAAGAAAATGACATCAAAACTTTTCTGAAGATGAATCGGTTCCCTTCAAAAGACACATTCATATGAAAACACCCTGCTGTTGAAACGTGCAGTGCTCTTGTTTATTCAACGAAGTCAAAGCCTGAAAATCTGTTTGTGGCAGTCAGTGTGAAATTGTGGCAGCCACAAATAAATCAATGTATGGGAAACTGCTGTGTCTGAGCTTGGAGTCGCTGCTTGACCATACAGCATCTAGCAGCACTGGTTCAACAGTCTACATGTACCTCCACATCAGGGGCAGAGAGACCTTTGGAGGGGCAGATGTTCAAAGTATAAAAGGGGCACATGGAACACTGCTTTTAATAGGGCTGTGCTCCTTGGTGAGACGTGTATCGAAACGGATGCTTCTGTATTGATACAGCAGCAAATGAAGCAGTTTTGAAAAAAAAAAACAGCAGAAAAGCCCAATTTAAGTTAAAAAAAATTTTTCTTTGCACTTCTTAATTACTCTGAAATTAGAAGCTGAATCATACTATTGCTATTATTATTATTGAGTGTACAGGGTACAGTTGTTTTACTGTTGTAGAAAAAAAAAACTATGTCTGTCTTATTTAAAATATAAATGTTCTAATGTTCTGAATTTATTCATTTTTTGAATGATAATAAAAACTGGACTGATATAATTTGTAAGATGAGAAAATCTTATAAGCTGTTTTCCCAGTGTTGTGATTAAGACACTCTACGTTTTTTTAAATAAATACTGTAATAATAATAGTTCAAAGTATGAGTAGTTTTTAGTCAGATAACATAAAATACAAGACCCCTCGACGCACTTTAAACTTTTGCCAATCAGATAGCAAGAACGAAAGAGAACAGGCATCTTTGTTTATTTTGCTGTGTAGAACTACGTTAGCTGTATTTTTTATTTTTAATAAATATTAAATTTTAATAAAATGTAAATTCGGCAATTCTTACAAATTCTTACAAGGAAGATATCAGATCTGAGGTAATTTGAATCTGCAGCGAGACTTATCCTGGGGCCAAGATCAAACCCTGATGTTGTTGACCCTGTGCACTGGCTAGGAAGAAGAGGTGACAGCACAAAACTTTGCATCATTATCTTGCAATTTACCTCACGGGTTATTTGCGATGCCAACGATAATAAACTTGTGATAATCAACATTACAAAAAACGATTCATATCATACAACATACAATAATAAAAATCATTTACCTTATAACCCTTTCAGTGAAATGCACAAATACCACAGAAAGAGAAAACCATCACATACTCCAGGCTGCGTTTTGCACACACACACATACTGTACAAATGGCGGAAATGGGTCACACTTATACAGTCCTATTTTGCATGTTAGGTCCATTTCAAAATAAGTCCTTCCAAGCAGCTCAATAAATGGAAGTCAATATAGATTTTATATATTCTCTTTCGCAATTAGAGAAATTGCGAAAGAGACTATATCGCTTCGCTGGCACCGATACAGGATGGCTGCCTCCGTGACGTGCTCTGCAGTTGTTTTTGTGTTTTTGTCTTTAGTTATATTCCTGCAATCAGTTTCACCAGGAACGAATTGCTGGACATTCGGCACCACACATCTCCTAATATATTACTGGTTTTCGACTATTCTGATGTTTTGCTGGATATTTTTGTCGGTGGAGCAGCTGTGCAGATCACGCGCTTCAGGATGCGAAGATAGGGAAAGTGAGCTGGGGCGCTTGTGAAACTCCGAAAACCATCTGGCAAATCTCCGTTCTCTACCCAACAAAACAGACGAACTCCTTCTGCTCTCCCGGACAAATAAGGATTTCTCACACTCTGCTGCTCTGTGTTTCACAGAAACTTGGCTAAATGACGCCATTCCAGACACCGTGCTACATCTGCCGGGCTTTCAGCTGTTCAGAGCGGACCGTGATGCAGAATCAGCGGGGAAATCATGTGGCGGCAGGACATGCTTTTACATCAACGAAAGGTGGAGTACAAATGTAACAGTGTTAAAGAAGATGTGCTGTTCAGATCTAGAAACACTCTTCATTAACTGCAAGCCGTTCTATTCGCTGCGGGAGTTTCACTCATTCTGGTGAGTGTTTACATCCCTCCGCAAGTGCACGCGAGCCTGGCTCTTCACAGAAACTCGCTGATCAGATCACAGAGACAGAACAACACCCGGACTCTGTTTTAATCATTCTTGGGGACTTTAATAAAGCAAATCTCTCCCGTAAACTGCCAAAGTACAGACAGCACATCACATTTCCCACCAGAGACAGAAAGACAGTAAACAGTAATTGGATCACTGTTACAAAACAAAAAAGGATGCCTGTCACTCTGTTCCACGAGCTTTGGGGCGGTCTGATCACTGTTTGGTTCATCTTATAACGACCTACAGGCAGAAACTAAAATCAGCTAAACCTGTATTAAAGACTGTAAAAAGATGGACTAATGAAGCAGAGCAGGATTTACAATCTTGTTTTGACCTCACTGATTGGAGTGTTTTTGAAGCTGCTGCCACCGATCTGGAAGAGCTCACAGAGACTGTAACATCTTATATCAGTTTCTGTGAGGATATCTGTATTCCTAACAGGACTCATCTAACTTACAATGACAAACTGTGGTTCACTGCAAAACTCAGACAGCTCCGTCAGGCCAAAGAAGATGCTTACAGGAAGGGGGACAATGTCTTGTATAAACAGGCTAAATACACACTGGAAAAGGAGATCAGAGTGGCAAAGAGGAATTATTCTGAAAAAATAAGGACTCATTTCACTTCCAGCGACTCAGCATCAGTGTGGAAAAGTAGCTTCCGGCTTTGCTACCATTCGGACGTTCTAGCTTCCTACTCTGTGCTTTGCTTCTTATTTCTGTGCTTTTCTCAGATTTTTCTAAGATTTTTACTTCAGCAGATCAGCACAGTGCTCAAACAATAGATTTTTGGCACAAACACTAAAACTAAAAACTCATTGGGACTGGAATAATACTACAAAAAGAAGACTTTGCCTCCCACTGCCAGCAGCTTACATTCCGGAGATGGGAAAACAACTGCCTACATTCAAACAGTAGAGAGAGAAAATGCCTCCTGTTGAATATACTTGTTGCATGAACTGCTGCAAACTTCTACAAAGGATTGTGGTTCTTGAAAACAAAGTTACTTGCTGGACTTCCAAAACAGGCGGAACACTCAGCAGACCGTCATCATGGACCCTCTCAGCATATAGCCGGTGAGTCCCATGAATCTTCTGAATCTCAACAGTTTATACCAAGTGTAGAGGAACAAGCCGAAACTGATTGCCACACTAATCGATGGGACAAACAGGGAGTGAGACCCAAAGGAACACGAGACATCAGATTGTCACAAGTTTCAGCTAACACCACTACTAACAGGCGCTTGAGGTCGAGCAGAGAGCGGCATTCAGCTCAGAGCGCAGCCGAACCCAGGACTCTGATAGTGGGTGACTATTATCAGAAACATCAGTAGCAGGACTACAACAACATGCTGCCTTCCTCAAGCAACAGTCTCTGATGTGAACAAGGAACTTCAGAACATTCTGATGAAGCACAAGACTTCCATGTGGGGGAAGAATGATATTCGGAAAGAGCAGTCAGAACTCCTTAAGAAGGACTTCAGTGAACTCTTTGAAACACTTCGAAGACTCAAAGTTCAGTCGTTCATCAGTGGACCACTCCCAGCAAGGGAAACAAATATGTTTTCATGGTTGCTTGGGCTGAACACATGGCTACAAAGATCTTGCAATATAAAAGGAGTGAATTTTATCAACAACTTCAATCTTTTCTGGCGCCATAGACAACTGTTTAAATCGGATGGCCTCCACCCTAACAAACTTGGAGCTAGAGTGCTTAAGGACAATATCTACTTCTCCTTATGTCATCCTTCAGCAGAGTGTGTCAATTCATTCAGCACACACACACCAGGTCCGAGTCATCATGTGGTTGACATATCCCACAAGGACACTGATAACACCATGCAGCCACAACAAGCACTGCTGATGGACACTATCCCGGCTGAGCCCTGCCCACAGAGCTCCTCACAGACAGACTGATTTTTCCTTGCCAGGGAAGCCAGGGCAACATATCACAGTCACCGGAAACACCAGAGACACAGCCCCTCTCACTGGACACATTATCCCTCTCTTCAGCATCTCCACTTCTGTGCTTCTCACAGAAAATGGAGGAACTGGTGTATGCTGGGACTAAACTCTCACACTCATTCGCTGCAAGCCCGCAAATATCACCCAAAACACGGTGGGCCCCCCAACCACCAAAGCCTGTGGGCTCTGCTCACAAGAGCTCTCCGACCGCTGCCACAACGCCAGGGCCCCAACCCTCCATCTGCTGTAGATGAACCAAAAACAACTGATAGCAGCTCTCAGTGATATGTGTCGGGTCCCCGCTATAATAACAGCAACATTCACAAATGTTTACAGATCAAGCCGGAACCCAGTGTGCCTGTAGCTTTCTCTATTTCAGTTTTATCACGTGATAGAAAGTCTAAGGCCTTTTCAAGCCGAAGGGCAAACTCATCTAATCTGCGGCCTATAATGCATCAAACTAAGATTGATGTAAAGACACAAAGCACTGCCATCAAGTTAGCATTTTTAAACATTCGCTCACTAAAAAATAAATCATTTCTAATCAATGACTTTATAACCACAAACAATCTGGATTTTATGTTTCTAAATGAAACATGGCTAGAAGACAGCTGCAGTGCAACAGTCCTCAATGAAGCAGCCCCTCCTAACTTTACTTTCATGAGTGTCTGCAGGACTGTTAGGAGAGGTGGAGGTGTAGCTGCTCTATTCAAAGATGTCTATCAATGCAAGCAAGTGTCATTTGATTAGTACTTGTCTTTTGAATATCTAGGGATTGTGCTGAAAGGTGCTCCACGCATTCTGTTTATCATTATTTACAGGCCTCCAAAATACTCTCCAGCCTTTGTTGAAGAGGTCACAGAAATGTTATCAATGATTTCCTCAGAGTTTGACTGTTTTGCTATTGCAGGGGATTTTAATATTCACAAAGATAATGCAGAAAACAAAACTACAAAAGAAATGATAACTGTTCTAAACACTTTTGACCTGATTCAGCATGTGCACGGACCCACACACAAAGGTGGACACACTATACAGTGCATGAAAACCAAACTGGTGCTCTTCTGTTTCTTTTGGTGTATGACTCCACCTTTTCCCGTATAAATAGCACAATAATCACGGTTATCTATCATTCCCGAAGACTTCTTCACTGCAGTTGAACCTCTCTCCTTCAAGTTTTTGATGATCCAATAAATGGATCTTTCAGGTGCAATATTCTTCATAGAAATTTCCTTGCATGTGAGGCCATTTTGATGCAAAGTAACGATGGCTGCATGTGTTTCTTTGGAAGTAACCATGGCTAACAAGAACACAATGATTGGAAGCGCTTCTTCCCTCCTTTTATAGCAATCAGTCAGCTCTTACAATCTAATTAGTATGATAGTGATTTTACCTGACTAGAACTCATTCACAGTTTCACATGTGCTGCTGATATGATTAGTCAATTAATGTTAGCTGGTAATTTTGTGTCAGGATCAAAAAACTGTGAAATTTGTTATTTTGTGAAAAGACTAATTATTTTTGACTAATGAAGATTTTCACAATTAATGATCACTCTACACACATTAGGATAGATTAGATGCCTTCCTCCGTTGCGAGTCCCTATCGAGCACTTTACCGATTCAACTACTCTCTTCTCCTCCTCCTTCCTAGCTCTTTGGCCCGCATCACTCACCACAGAGCAAGCCTGTTCTTGATAAAGCTGCTGTGAAAACATGGGAAAAGCCGACGAGGAAGAAGTTGGGGGTGATGCGATATCTATATAGGCTGAGCAAAATACTTCATTGCTCCGTCTATAGCGCATTGTGATTGGATGTTTACACTGTCAACACAGGAGACAAACCAATGGGCCACTGGCTGCCCGTGCGTGATGGTCCTCTGCAAAAAAAAAAAAAAAAAAAACAACAACAAAAAAAACTGGTATGCCCGATTACCAGTCCAGCCCTGATTATAATTTAATGCTGCGATTTTGTGTTGTAGATATTTTGAGAGAAATATATCAACAGCAGAGACTCTATATGTGGAACAGCAAGGACTAAGCAGTCTCTAATAGATTACTGGCTCATTTCCCAAAGCCTAGCAAACAGTTGTAAATCAGTCAGCATTCATGCTACACCTCTTACAGATCACAGTGTTGTCTCTCTCAAGATTTGTCTTTCTTTGTCCTTTGATTTCAGCTCATCTCTTTATTGGAAATTGAACAATTCTCTTCTCCTGTTCGAAGAGGCTAAGATGACTATTATATTACTGATTGAGCAGTACTAGAGAAGAGCTTTAGTGTTAGATTCATATTGTAGCCAGTGATAACTGTTGAAATTTGAAATTAGTAAATATTTTAGAAAGTTTGGTAGTAATTTAGCTAAGAGAGCAGAAGAAAATACGGTGGTGTCTAAAGTTGCAATACTTTCTTCTAAACCCCCAGAGCTGTTTTCTGAATCTGATAAGCTTGAGTATGCTGACCTGCAGTCTAAATTAGATGAGATGTACACTTATAGGGTACAGGGTGCTTACACAAGATCTAGAAAAAAAAGATGATGAAGGAGGGAGAATGTAACCCAACAGCATATTTTTTCAGATTAGAAAAGAGTCACTTAAGTACTTCATTAATTGAAGCACTCTAAAATAATCTTGATGCTATTGCACATTTCTGTGCGATATCTATCTATCTATCTATCTATCTATCTATTCTGAAGAGGCAGCCACTACTTTTCTGGAGTCTGTTTAAAAATTGCTATTTGAAAAAAAATTGCTATTTTCTTGAGACTATCTCAAGAAATGACAGAAACCTCTGTGATAGTTAAAAAATATTTTCAGAAGTTAGTAACTCAGTTATAGAACTTAAAAACAATAAATCTCCTGGAATGGACGGGCTTACCGCAGAGTTCTATAAAGAGTTCTCTAAAGAATTCTATCCTTTTTACTCAAGGTTTCTGAACCCAAAATATATTTGTTAAAAGAATAAATTTATATTTGCTAAAAGAATAAAATATGTACTGGGTTCTGTAATAGATGAGACACAATCTGGCTTTTTTAACAAAAGACACATTATTAATAATATAAGGTAGATTCTTGATTTATTCGATTATTCAGACTTGATACAGGAAGACAGCTTCATTCTTTTCTTAGATTTCTATAAGGCTTTCGATTCTTTTGAGCACCAATTTATTATTAAGTTGTTACATAAATTTGGTTTTGGGGATATGTTTTGCAGAGTAATTAAAACTCTTTACAATAATGGTAGCGCTTTGATTAAATTAAAGCATGGCACTTCAGCAAGGTTTAGTTTATTTAGGGGAATCGACCAGGATGTCCTGTTTCTCTCTTTTTATTTCTTCTTTGTGTGCAGCTACTGTCATCGTTTGTTTGTGAAAGCGGTATTCGGGATATCCATATAGCAGATCAAGAAATATTTATTAGTCAACTAGCAGATGAAACCACATTATTTTTAAGAGACGCTTCCCAAATTCCTATAGCTATTAATTGTATAAAACTTTTCTCTGAAGCTTCAGGTCTTAATATAAACATAAGTAAATGTAAATTAATGTCTATTAAATATTGTATAGCACCTACTATTTATAACGTCCCAGTTAAATCTGAAATTAAATATTTACTTATTTAGGCATTGTGATTACTAAAAATCAAGACAAGAGATGTACCTTGAATTTTGACCCTGTTATATTAAAAGCTAAAAGAAGATTCAACACATGGTTGCAGAGAGACTTGACCTTGAGAGGCAGTGTACTGCTTGCTTAGGTGGAGGGCATCTCCAGGTTTTATATATGCTGCACTCTCTTTATAGGTGTAGAACAAAATCTTTAAATCAGTTGATAAAATCCATTGTTAAGAAGTCTGTAACAATGAACACATATGAGTATGGTGGGTTGAATTTCCTTGATTTATCTTCTTTGAACAACACTTTCAAAACTAATTGGATTAGGCAGTTTAAGTGTGATCCAAATTCAATCTGGAATTTAATCCCCAATCTTTTCCAAATTAGGTGGTCTCCCTTTCCTATTGGTTTTATAATATTTCTAGATTCCTTTACAATTTATCTAAATTTCACATACAGGCATTACTTGCATGGTCTTTAATCTTATAATATGAATGGTCATTGAGCACAACTTTTCCCTTCACCGTTACTTTATTTGGAACAATCAAGATATTGTATATAAGAGTAAATCTTGTTTTTTTAGAGGCTGGCAGCGGCCATACCGGATACCAGAAGCTCGCCGGCTGGCTATAGAAGATGATGTTCCAACTAGGAATCATCAAGCCCTCCCGTAGCCCTTGGGCAAGCTCAATAGTGATGGTACCAAAGCCGGACAACACCCTCCGTTTCTGTAATGACTTCAGGAAACTCAATCAAGTCTCTGCCTTCGACGGGTATCCCATGCCGCAGGAGGATGAGCTCCTGGACTGGCTAGGCAAGGCTCAATACATCAGCACATTGGACCTCACCAAGGATATTGGCAGGTGACCCTCTCCCTAAGCTCTCAGGAGAAAACAGCTTTCAGCACTCCCAATGTCCACTGGCATTACCGGGTGCTACTCTTTGGCCTACACAGGGCACCAGCCACGTTCCAGCGGTTGATGGACATCTTGCCCCGGCCCCACCAAGCCTACGCCGCGGCTTACCTGGATGATGTCATCATACACTCGGAGTGCTGGGAGACTCACCTAGAGCGTCTGCTCTGGCCTGACTGCCAACCCCAAGAAGTGCTCCAGACTGCCAGCCCCAAAAAGTGCCACCTCGGCATCACCGAAGCAAAGTACCTGGGTTACAAAATTGGACTAGGGCTCATCATGCCCCAGGAGAAGAAGGTCGAGGCGGTGAAGAAGTTCCCACGTCCCGTAAACAAAACACAGGTACGAGTGTTCTAGGGGTTGGCGGGCTACTACCGATGCTTCATTCCTAACTTCTCTATAGCCTGCCCCCTGTCAGACCTTACCCGGAAAGGGCAGCCGGAGAAGATAGTCTGGACTCCTGAGACAGAAACCACCTTCCAGGCCCTCAAGATGTCCCTGACGTCCTCTCCGGACCTGCATGCCTCAGACTTCGGCTGCCCCTTCACACTGAATACCGATGCCTCCGGCACCAGCTTAAGGGCAGTCCTCTCCCAGCTCCGGGATGGAGAGGAATACCCCGTGGTCTATATCAGCAGGAAACTCTCCCCCATGGAAACCAGGTACGTGGTGCTGGAGAAAGAGGCCCTGGCCATAAAGTGGGCAGTCCTGGAGTTGAAGTACTACCTCTGTGGCCGTCGGTTCACCCTCGTCACAGATCATGCGCTGCTCCAGTGGATGTCCAAGGTGAAGGACATGAATGCCCGGGTGACTCGGTGGTTCCTAGCACTCCAGGACTTCTGCTTCCAGGTAAACATCGGGCCGGGACCGACCACGGCAATGTGGACGGACTCTCCCGGGGCTGGTCCAGTTGGGCAAGTAACATCAAATTCCCCTCCCGTAATACCCCCACAACAAGTTGTGTGTTTCCCCACAGGACCAGGAAACGCTGCTCCCACACTGATCACAGTCACAACACCTGTGCGTGATGAGTGGCGCACCTGGAGCTCATTCCGGCCGGCCATAAAAGCCAGGAGAAGAGGCACCCAAGTTGAGTTGCAACGAAGCACCAGGCGAAGTTAATGCTTGTTCTTCCTTGTTCACAGAATCCGACGGCACGCAGGGAGAGGGATCTTCACCATGACACTTCACCCCACGAGCACCGAGTAAAGACTTGCACCATTCATCAAATAAATCACCATCAGTGTCACTTAAAATAAAACACACTCCGTGTCACCAACCACCCCTACAGACACTGTGTTATCATTCACCCCGCGACTATAATTCGCTACTATTTTAGTCGCATTATTTTTTATAACTAATTAAGATAACTCGACAAATATTTGAATGCAGTTAACGCACTGGCCACACCCCCAGACCTGTACATCATACATTTCATACAGTGATCGTTGATAAATATGATGATGCAGGGCAATAACTCCATAAAAAAAATGTTAATTTTTTATGTGAAATGGTTTAGTCTGCTTTGATTTAACAGTAAAATATTGAGAATTTTTACATTGTTTATCTTTAATCTTAAATTATAAATCTGAAACCGTTGTAGTGCGACAAAGGTTTATTCAAATCCACAAAAAGACTCCCATCTTTATCCTGCAACCTGTAAAATAAATCCTAAGTTTTCTGGTAAATTGGAGATCTTTTAGGAGTTGTACATATCATTTAATATTTAATAATTAGTTTTTATTATTTAAAGGTTAAATTCTAGACGTTTTTCATTGGATTCACCACAATGAGTAAAACCAGAGAGTTATTACATAACATATTACTAACCTGGCAATCATGAACAATGGTGACGACCACAGTGGATTCACACACGGCTCCCATGCATGCCATCATAGCATATTCCATGTCTGCAAAACCTTCACCTTTTCCAATTCTGTAGCCTATAGACATTAGATAGCATCACTGCATCATGAGAAGACTCAATTCTCAAGTTGTCTTAAGATGTAGGAGTTACCTTTATTAGATACAGCCACTGATCCAACTACTACAAGATCCACCTGAACTTTGTCATCTAAACCGACCGGGACACTCATCTCTTTAACACCTTAAGCACAAACAATTGAAACTGAAACAAATTTAACAGACTGCAGACATACTACACATATCACATTACATCTGAGTATACATTACTTCACCTGAGACGTAGAACAAACATGCAGTTCTTTTCTGGTTGCACCTTTTGGTGTAATGATCCTGTTAAATAATCCAGTTTTTAGCCGAGGTGTTGGAACAAGCAATGTTTTTCTTGCCTGTATTCAAACAAAAATGGGATATGAATTATGTTATATTATTAAATTCATTTTTGTTAAATTATACATACAATGCAGAATACCAAACAGGTTGATGATGTACATTTAAAAATGTGGTCTGCAGTTGACAGCAAGCAATCTGAACAATATACCTGCAGAGAAGCTAGTCTAACCCCCTCTAGTGCTTTATCAGGATCTACTTTGACCACAGCAGCTTTGGTGAAGATCTCTAGCAGTAGCACCTTTTCACATGCCTCCAGTGCACCCTGAAATTAGGGATAGCACTGGATAAGATATCACTTCAGTGGAACTTACTTCTAAAGTAATGAAGCGTGCCTGTTCCTGAGGTCTGTCCGGATTCACTTTAATCACTCTGCTGGATCTAAACTTGGGCAGGTCTGGGAGCCTGTTACAGGCACAAGTTGCTTCCTAAACCAACAGTCCACATAATCATTATATTAAAGATTTGTGTTTAAATATTCAAATTGCTTTATTAAGTACATTACTGTTTATTGTTGGTAATTAATTTGTTTCATAATATTTTTTTTTTCTGAAATGCCATTAAATAGGCAACTCCCACAAACACACATTTATACATTTATTTCCACATTTAAGCATTAATTTACATATTCATTCATATTTCTACATTTATTTATTTCTACATTTCTTAGTCTGTAAGGTAATGAGGATGATAACTCAGCCAGAGTAGGAGAGGGGTAAGCTTTGAGGTCACAGTGACACCTTGTGGTGTGGCCAAACAAAATACAGTAAGTGTAGCCTATGTATATGACATGCCTGTTAGTGGGATGAATGACTTAGATTGTCAATAATCTTATATCACGGTTTAAGTCATTTAATATCACCCTACCCGTATGTATACTACAGAACCCCTAAAGGGGTATGTTGGTGGGAAAAATACAGGATGGAAGGAAAAAAAATTTCAAATATTTTGTGTTCTAAGAATCTCTGCTTTCGCTCGCAAAACTCTTTCAAGTATACACCTTAAAGCATACTATTCACAGACAATCAGAATATGAGCCATATGATCGTAACGCGCTAACTTGCACACTCCCCCATAGAAAGTAAGCACTTAATTAATGGACCAAGACAGTGATATAAAAAGGCCAGATTTGGTATACAGTTTATTAATATAGGAAGGCAGATAAGCCCAGAATATGAACAGAAAGTGCTAAATTGCACGTTAACCCTCTGGTATTGTTCATTTGGAAGTCGCACTTGTGTTGTTTGCGTTGTTGTCAAAAGTGACCAGACACCTGAAATGTAATTTATTTTTATTTCATATTTTAAAAAATTCCTGGTAATATTTAATATTTATGCAGTAATTATGATCACTTTTCCCATTGAAAATAATAATAAATCTAATCTAATATTTTTTCTATTACTTTTCAATGATGGCAATATTTCATGTTAAAATAAAGACAATGCCTTTAAAATCCAATTTATGAAGGCAGATTAGTGTCATTTGGTGGGAGTAAAAAAAACTTATGCAATACCGTGGTTTAGCCATTAGATTCCTATGTAGCTCTACTGTATATAAAAGGCTTTAATTCTCTAGTTATTTTTAGGCAAATACTTTAAGTTATGGATTTGGATTTATATTTAGACATTCTCAAAGACAACTTTTTGTACCTTTAGTTTTTTGTTGTTGATGTTGGTTTGAAATGTTGGTTTGAAATGTCAGCTTTTACATTAATTGTACTACAGTCAAACCTGAACACAAAGAAAGACATTACATATTACATCAAAATTCAACAAAAATATAACAAAAATGAACAGAAATGCTTTAGAGGTTAATAAATGTGATTTCATCCTTTGAGACTTCTGGCTCAATTTTGCCGTATTGTTACAGCCACACCAGTTATATTTAATACATTAACTAACATTAACTAATCAAACTATATTGTAAAGTGTTACTATTATTTGTTATTAAAGTATATATGTTCACAAAAACACTGTCAAAAAATTAGCATATTGTGAAAAAGTTCATTATTTTCCATAATGTAATGATAAAAATTAAACTTTCATATATTTTAGATTCATTGCACACCAACTGAAATATTTCAGGTCTTTTATTGTTTTAATACACTGATGATTTTGGCATACAGCTCATGAAAACCCACAAATTCCTATCTCAAAAAATTGCATATTTCATCCGACCAATAAAAGAAAAGTGTGTTTTTAATACAAAAAAAGTCAACCTTCAAATAATTATGTTCAGTTATGCACTCAATACTTGGTCGGGAATCCTTTTGCAGAAATGACTGCTTCAATGCGGCGTGGCGTGGAGGCAATGGAGGCAATCAGCCCCAGGATGTTGGCGGCGCCTTAAGCGGCCTGATTTCCGAATATAACATGCAAAATTGTTATGGACAGTCACCACAGTTCTGCTTCTCTGTACCCCAGGTCAGGCGCTTCTGCCGCTGTTTCTGGTTTCAAAAGCACACGCCTGTGCACGGTGGCTCTGGATGTTTCTACTCCAGACTCAGTCCACTGCTTCCGCAGGTCCCCCAAGGTCTGGAATCGGTCCTTCTCCACAATCTTCCTCAGGGTCCCGGTCACCTCTTCTCGTTGTACAGTGCGTTTTTTGCCACCCTTTTTCCTTCCCCCAGACTTCCCACTGAGGTGCCTTGATACAGCACTCTGGGAACAGCCTATTCGTTCAGAAATTTCTTTCTGTGTCTTACCCTCTCGCTTGAGGGTGTCAATGATGGCCTTCTGGACAGCAGTCCGGTCGGCAGTCTTACCCATGATTGCGGTTTTGAGTAATGAACCAAGGCTGGGAGTTTTTAAAAGCCTCAGGAATCTTTTGCAGGTGTTTAGAGTTAATTAGTTGATTCAGATGATTAGGTGTAATAGCTCGTTTAGAGAACCTTTTCATGATATGCTAAGTTTTTGAGATAGGAATTTGGGGTTTTCATGAGCTGTATGCCAAAATCATCAGTATTAAAACAATAAAAGGCCTGAAAATATTTCAGTTGGTGTGCAATGAATCTAAAATATATGAAAGTTTAATTTTTATCATTACATTATGGAAAATAATGAACTTTTTCACAATATGCTAATTTTTTGAGAAGGACCTGTATTATCTTATATAGCATGCAAAGAGTGCTCCCTTTAATTTTATTAAAAACTGTCACTCATTCATCATGATTTCACAAAGTTCCAAAGAAAAAAAAAACTATGAAAGTGCCCACACGATGAAACTCTTTTTAATGTCTTTGTTAGAAGTTACGAGCATGATAGAACTCAGCACTGGACAAAAAATGGTGACAGGAGCGGTGAGTGCGTGGATTCCAACCTAAACACCTCTGATTGGCCATTGCGTTTTAGAAATCAACAAACATGCCTGTGATTTGCTACATTGCTCAACTCTGTGAAAGTGCATTGTAAAATCAGATGACGCTTTCCAAAGCAGAAGGGCAGATACACTGGATTGTTTGCCAAATCTATTTCGTTATGCTATTATTACGAAGAAAACAGATCCTAGACCAGGGGTTATGGGCAGCTTTTCCATCTAAAAGCAATCAGAAGCAACAGCAGGCAGTTGTATGAGTAAGACTATTATACACACTAAACTCAAGTCCTACTATCCGGGGGTGGGGGGGGTTGGCACAGGGATGTCATGGGGGGCCAGGCCCCTTTTGCACTGGGCCTGATGTCACCCCTTCCTGATGTTTCTGTATTTTTATATTGCATTGTGTAACTTATTGATTTATTTCACCGTATTTGCAAAAAAAATCTGTTACAGTCACAATTCATGTGTGTCTGTGGTGTGTGGGGGTGGGTGGAGTTTGTTTTTCCCCCCCCCCCCCCTCAACTTCATTGCTTTGTACTTCTTTCTGCATCGGAATGATTTGTAGATTTGTGTACACAAAAATTGTTTTGCATATTTCCCATTCATTTCCAATGGAGGTCATTTTTGACCACGGACAACAGTGTTACGACCGTTTAGCTTTTTCAAATCAGGTCCACTTTTTTTTTTTTCTTTGTGGCCACATAGTGACTGCCAAAAGTCAGTCACTATGAGTTTCATACCATTCCAAATTTTTAAATTTCAAAACTTTTTTTTTTTTTCGGTCTAAAATGACTGAACAACACCAGAGGGTTTAGTGTTTTCCTCCCATAGAAGCCATTCCAAAGAAAACGTTTAACGTGGCTTAATGAAGATGGTGATAAAAAAAAAGACCAAATATGCTATAGAAATATAGGCTACTGTAAAAATGCAAGCAGATGAGCCCAGAATATCAGCTGAACTGCACAATAAGCATTTTCTCCCCCACAGAAAAAGTAGCTTTAGCTTAAGACAGTGAAATAAAAAGCCCATAATTTAAATACAATTTATTAAAAATACTGTATATACTATTGTAGCGCCCCCTACTTTCTTTTTGAACAGCTTAGTAAGGAGCAGCACCAGGTTCAATAAACTAATAAGAGATGTTGTATTACGGCCCCTCTGATGTCACAGAATGAATTGCTTCTCTTTTAGAATGTTACTTGGAATTTAAAATCTATACTAACCTGAGTTTAAATTTTCACAAACAAACTCTTTTGAAAGAAATATACTCTCAGATAAGTAACAAAATATAAAGAATTTAATTAGAATAGAATTAAACACAGGGGTGGACTTAGTGATTTGGGGGCCCTAAGCAAATTCCTAACCCTTATTTTGCTTTCTTGCTCTCATAATTTATCGTTTATTTATCCCTTCAGAACCAATAAATAATTAGTCAACCTGATGCCTTCTTTCGTTTTCATTTAAACATAATAATAGCCGTAGAAATGTACTTAGTTCAGGGAAATGTATATATATACAGCCTACATTACAATGAAACAAAATATTATATCAATTGTCTCCTTTTATTTTCATTTTAACATAGATAAATTGAATAAAGACCAAAGATTACCTGTTAGATTTACCCAAAACTAATTATATTTTATGTTTAACTACTAAAGAGACATCAGAGCCAGCGGCAAATGTCAGAAGGACTAGCTGAGTTGAGACTGCTCTAGGCGGATACATGAGCACTGAGCTCCCGCTGATCGTGTGGAGCTGATCATCTCTGAAATCGGCAAAACACTTTTAAATAGGTGCTGTCTTTATAAATAAACTGCATATTTGAGTTTTAAATAACTACATTCTCACCTAAAATACATTTAAAACTACATTTCATGACACAATAACATTAATATTTTGAAAATTATCAGAATAACTGGTGGTTGAAATCACAATGCTGCGTGAACTTAACCAATCAGCATGTATAGTGCCCAAGTCCCGCCCCCGAAAGTTCCGGACCTTTGAAAAAGTACTACCTCGTGAGCAGGGACTTTCTGAGGGGCATTTTTTGACCCAGAACTTTATTTAGATCCTGGATCCTGTGGTGGAAACACACCGAGTACCAGCCCAAATTCCCTAGTAGGGATGGGCGATACCACTTATTTTTTCAATACGATACCGATACTTTTCATGGCCAGTTTTGCGATATCGATACTGATACAATACTTCAAAACTTAACTTTTAAATTATGAAATTTATTAAATTATTAAATAGTAAAATGGGAAATGTTACCTACTTTATATTTGAAACGCATTTTAACATTCAATACACCTTAATTATTACTAATTCGGTAATAGTGTTTGTTTACACATGATTCAAATATGTGTACAGTATTGGTAACCATGGAAATCTACAAATAGTTGAAAAAACGGTCACTTTAGTAAAATCATGGTTCATCATAAGGGACTGTGCCAGTGACCAGGCTGTTGGATGCGTAAATATGATGTATATAATATATATATATATATATATATATATATATATATATATACTATATATAAGATATATATATATATATAATATATATTATATAATATATTATATTATAGTCTATATATTATATATTAATATATATATTATAGTTCTGACAGTGTATGATTTATGTTAACATAGCGCTGCCATGATCAATATAAACTTAATGTTCAATTTAAATAAATGCAATTGCACCAAACTATGTAGGCTGCCTCGCTGCCATATCAGGCAATGACTTTGCAGGCAGCGTTTTTACATGAAGGCACCTCATGAAACTGATTTTGGACAGGCTTCTGAGGCAGTGTAACGGTTAAATGATCTACAGCTAAATAAAGAGAGCTTTGGTGATAACTAAGTGGATATTTCATTACTGCAATATCAATTTCTCGCTAGAAATTTCATCAAAAGTGGAAAACTTTGATCAAAAACAAACATTTACACACAAACTGACCACGACTGCAACTTTCAGACGCCATCTTTGTTTTTTGGCTTAACTGTCACGGAATGGAACGCACAGGATTGTGGGATATCAAAAGCAGCGAAGGATACATCTATGCTGCCTTCAAAAATCAGCCAGATGAAGGCATCTCAGGAGACAGGAACTGAAGCTAACATTGAATTCGGACGTGCCTTGATGCCTTCCTACCTTGGAATGCGTCCTCTGAAGGCAGCATTTTTCAGTTTTCGGATGCAGCCTCTAACATAAGTTATTTGTACATTTCAATATATTGTACACTTTTTTTAAACAAAATCACTG
This sequence comes from Cyprinus carpio, assembly GCF_018340385.1. Classification (NCBI taxonomy): domain Eukaryota; kingdom Metazoa; phylum Chordata; class Actinopteri; order Cypriniformes; family Cyprinidae; genus Cyprinus; species Cyprinus carpio. Next base: position 11,087,609 of record NC_056589.1, read on the forward strand.
GTAAATAAAACACATCTTAGTATCGATACTTTTTCTTTAAGTATTACTTTCGAAACTCGCGTCAGTATTGATATATTGATACTTAAGGATCAATATGCCCATCCCTATTCCCTAGTTCCTGGGTAAAGTTCCAGCGATAGAAGCCCGGTTTTAGGTTAACTTTTTAATTTTTTTTTTTTTTTTTGACGACATTATCCCCCAGAAAACAAAAAAGCTTCCACTTGTCCATTTAATAAATATGGTAGGGTTTGTCAAGAAACAAATAGAAAATGGAATCTATCATTAAAAGCACAATATGTAAATTTTCGCCGCTAGAGGTCACATTTTCAAAACAATAACAAAGGCGAAGCTTGATGACACTATATGAAGGAGAGTGGAACGATGGGAGATGTTGTTTTCACCATCCTGAGATGAACGAATCATGTTCATGGATGTAATTAATTATTTTTTATTTAACCTGTACCTTCCAAAGTTATTAAAACAGCAAAAAAAATAAAAAAAAAAACCAACAAAAAAAAATTAAAAAATTAAAGAAAAACCCAAAATTAAGCAACCCCAAAAAAACTCCCCTTATAATCAGCAAAGCTGTCTATACAGTGTTTGATGAATCCCCTACTTGCATCATATGTACATCTGCACTTTGTTGTTTATGAGGAGATAATTCGTGAGAGCACAGTTCAGTCAACGAGCATGTGCACTGAACAACAAAAGCTAGTGTTTCAGCTAGGGATGCACGATAAATATCGGCACGATATTAATGCACATCTCATCAGTAAAGCCAGTTCTGTAATCAGTGGTAAATCTCTACATGTGCATGCTTTCATGTGGAGCAACATTTACTACACAGAGCCGTTGTTCACTGACAAGCTGCGCAAAACCGCAATCATATTTTACGCAGCTTGTCAGTGAACAACGGCTCTGTGTAGCAAATCCTAGTTTCAGCAATGACTCCTCTGAACGTCTCTGATTGGCTGTTGCATTCATAAGCTCAACAGACACGTGTGTGATTGGTTATAATGCACAACACTGTTAAAACACAGAAAAATCATGGCGTAACTTTGAGCAGATCTAAATTTAATGCTGCAGTAAACACTTTTCATTTAATTTTAATTTTATTTGTGACAGCCGCAATGGATTTAGTTTAACTGTACAGCAGCATTTTTGTCCACGTGTGTTGCCATAGTTTCTACAAACAAATATTATGTCATTGATAGGCGACAATGAACAGGGTGAGCCATTAGGCTTGTCCGAGATGCATCGGTGCTGCGCAGACAGATTAGCGTTTGACATCAAAGTACCGCGAGAGCAATTCAAAAGCTTAAAGAGTTGACTGCTGTCCAATCACTCTCACGGTACTTTGATGGCATACGCCGATAGGTCTGAGTAGTGCCGATGCATCACGAACAAGCCTATTATTTAAAATTGGAATTTCTCTGGATTCACAAATCCTTAGGAACTTTTGGGATAACGCAAGTACACAACTGCATGAAATATATAACACTGTGCAAGTGTTTTTTTGATATTTTATTATGAAAATCTTACACACTATGCCTTAAAGCGAAGATCTCCAGTCATCGCATTCATGCATTTATACTAGTGCATGGCAGTTTGCGCCGGTGCGCATAGACAAAGCACACAACCAAGTCATTTTGAAACATCAAGACAAATAAAATTATGACTTGAAACACAATACGTTCCTTATTGAGGTGAAAGAATGTGCGCAAAGAGCCTCCCTCTATAATCACTACAAGCTGTGACTCACTTCAGTTCATAGCGTTTATGAACTGAAGTTCTCTATAATGCACAATGAATCTGTTATTTACATCGTATCTACACTTGTATAATGAGAGGATTCGGGAGCTTGCATAACTCTGCACTTGACAAAAATTTTGCATTTTGAGCAGTGATTGGATTTTTAAATCCATTGCGTTCAAGAAATTAACAGACGTGACTGTGATCAGCTAAATTGCTCAATGCTGCAAATATGTTTTGCCAATATCAGATGAGGCCCCCGATTTACCGGGGCCCTAAGTGTCCGCATACCTCTCTCATATGTTAAAGGGATAGTTCACTCAAAAATGAAAAAATTAATCCATGATTTACTCACCCTCAATGTTACCTAGGTGTATATGATTTTCTTCTTTCAGACGAATCCAATCGGAGTTATATGAAAAATTGTCCTGGCTCTTCCAAGCTTTATAATGGCAGTGTTTCTATTCAACAGTCCAAAAGTCATCCAATAAAGTGCATCCATCCATAATAAAAAGTGCCTCACGTGGCTTCGGGAAGTGAATAAATGTCTCCTGTAGCGAATCGATGCATTCTTGTAAGAAACATATCCATATTTAAAACGTAATAACCACTTTTCTGTAGCTTATGCTAACTATCATATGCGAAAGCTATTCCAGGTTGATTATGTAGGACATATGCATAGCCCATGCACCAGTGAGAATATGCTAGTATCATGAAAACCAACGTTTGTTTACAGGAGCAAAGGAAGCAAAGTTTCCTTAATTTAGCAAAGGAAAACCAGTCTCTTCTTGGCTTATATCAAAATCCTTATTTTTCTTTATAAATCCTAACTTTGTACTTCTAATTTGTGACTGGTGTTTTTTTTTATTTGTTCTCTCCTCTCTGCTGCCACATTCATCACTTCTCACCTGCGCATGCGCTACGCATACGTCCTACGTCATCCACCCGGAACGCAGGGATGAAAACTCATCATGGGTGAAAAAGGTGACAAAGACAATCACCCACACCCCCAATATAACCCTAAATAAAAAAAATAAATAAAAAAAAAAAAAAAACGTATAATTGAAAGCCTTTATTATTTTTTAACCCTGCCAAAATTCACTTTAAATGTTCACTTTCAGTGTTGACGGGAAAAAAAAATTGTCTCCTGGTGGAAAACATCTCTGGTTATTGACGTAACCTTGGATCCCTGAGAGCCAGAACGAGACATTGTGGAGCATCCGCTTTGTGAACTCCTCTCCTTTCACATTTCCTGAAGTCCTATTGGCTCACGTCAGTCCGATTGACTAGCCAATTGTCCTGAAGTATGCAAATTGCATGCAAGTACTGATGAGCTTGGGAACTCCCAAGCTCGGGACCCAGGATTTCGGCCATAATTGCAGTGGGCGCATGTGTAGTAAACCCAGATGGCACACCTCTGAGGCAGACGCCATGAGCCCCAGCAGCCTCTTAAATTCTTTCATGCAAATGGACCTGCCCAGTCTGAAATGGCGCAGAGTAGACAAAATGCCCATCATGTGCTCTTGAGAGAGGCGAGCTTGCATCTCCACCGAGTTGAAACACACTCCCATATATGCTCTGATGGGAAAAAGTGCTGCATCTTTGCACTTGCAGAAAGTGTGCAGGGATAAAGCTAGCCCAAATGGAATAACAATATTTGTACGCTGTGTCCTTGAAGGCAAACCTCAGAAAGCGTATGTGATGCGGGGTGAATGGGAAAGTATGTGTCCTTCAAGTCCATGGATGCAAACCAGTCGAATTTGTGCCACGATCTGTTTCAGCGTTATCATCCTGAACAGAAACTTGCAAAGTGCTCTGTTGATGGGCCTCAGGTCCAGAATTGGACAGAGTCCTCCATCTCTCTTGAGCACCATGAAATAGCGCCTGTAAAACCCACTCTCCAGCTTGCTCTGAGGGACTCATTCTATCTAGTTCGGGGAACAGACACAGTCTCTATAGTGTGAAATCCAGGTGAAAGAGTCTCTATGTGCTGAGAATTAGCTGATTTTAAGTTAGTCAGAATCCGCTCTGAACTAATTTTAGTTTTTTGCAAGTTTACATAGTTCTACACGTTCACAGATCTTCCTATTATAAGACAAAAAGAGAGCATACATGATGTAAATAAGATATTCATTGTGTAGTTAGTTATTGATTATATCAGGAGTTTTCGCATAAGTGCCCTTTGCTCGCTGTCTCTACATGCGTCATTCAGTTTGAAGAAAAGTTTAAAAAGTCACAAAGTCTCATGTCATTTAACAATAATAAATAAATGAATAAGCCAAGACACCAATCGCCTAGAAGGGTTAATTATTTAAATACTTAACTAGTTAACTACAAATTAAGTTAATTATTAATGGTTTAATAAATAATGCATTAAATATTTTGGATTTTTTTTAGATTTAAATTACATTTTTCAAACATTGCCTAAAAAGGACACATCAAAAGGAGAGCTGTAAGTTATTTTTACCTGTAGAAGCTGCTAAAGGCAACACAGACTTGTTGCTGCTGAAGTTTTGTTACTTTGAATTTACACTGCATCACTTAAAGCACAGCTCTGTTTTTACATTGGCTTGTCAGATCGTTTGTTCCATACATTGCTTCAGTTATCACCATCAATCGCGGATCCCCTCGCAAAATTTTTTACACTCACGTTTGTCATTCCTGAAATACTATACACAGACGGTTTGGTCCTCAAACTTTTCTTCAAACTGAATGATGTATGTAGAGACACAGAGCAAAGGGCGCTCATGTGAAAACTCCTGATATAATCAATAACTAACTACACAATGAATATCTTATTTACATCATGTATGCTCTCTTTTTGTCTTATAATAGGAAGATCTGTGAACGTGTAGAACTATGTAAACTTGCAAAAAACAAGAGCGGATTCTGACTAACCTAAAATCAGCTAATTCTCAGCACATAGAGACTCTTTCACCTAGATTTCACACTATAGAGACTGTGTCTGTTCCCCAAACTAGAAAATACAGAAAATGTCCAAACCAATTTAAGAGTAACAATTTAACTGATGTTCAACAAATAAAAAAACAGATGTAATACAGATAAACAAATGATAAAACTTGGCTTATTGTATATCAGTTCCCTTTCTACGAAAGCACTTTTTGTAAATAATATGATCATAACCTAGATGAGATCAAATAAAAAAAATATACATAAAAAAAAATACTTTTATATACTATAAAAATTAGCCAAGTCCAAAAGGTAAAGGGGGAAATGTTGCTACAACGAGATTACTTTTATAAACATGAGCCAAGTCCAAAAGGTAAAGGGGGAGGTGTTGCTACAATTTATAACAATATTTTAAGTATTTCTCAGAGGGTGGGCTTCAGGTTTAACTCATTTGAAGTAATGGTGCTTCATATAACATTATCCAGAGAAAAAAAAAGTGGTAATGATAAATCCCCTGTGATATTTGTACTGGCTACCATCATGATGATAGATCACATGGTTGTGAACTATTTGATTATTTGGCTATTCTTTGGATATGTCGTGAGAGGACAGCGCAGAAATGGAGAGCAGCTTCGTTATAGTCACGACTTTCTTATTGAGTGTCGTGTTTTTGATTACACTATATTGGATCAAATCCACGACTGGCCTTTGGAAATTTTAAGGACTGATCTTTCTCGCACCAGCACAGAGAAGACCACCAGTCAGAAGGTAAGAAAAAGTGGAAAGAAGGGAAGACTGCGTAAACAGCAACTACATCGTATTCCACTCCCTTCAATAATTCTAGCCCAGTCTAATAATGCCCAGTCTCTCCAGAAAAAATTGGACAATCTACAAGCAAATGTTTGGTTTCTCTTGGATTATAGGAATGCTTGTGTTATTTCCTTGACTGAGATTTGGCCTAAAGAAAATGATTTAGTTTCTGATCTGGAAATAGAGGGCTTCGGTGTCCCATTCAGACTGGACAGGGATGCCGCTGTGACTGGAAAAACTCTGGGTGGAGGTGTGTGCATCTACGTTAACCAGCGTTGGTGCAAGTCTGCGATTTTGTGGGAATCTGTATGCAGTCTGTATGCATCCGATATTCTATGTAAAACGGTGCATCGGTTGCAAAGTATTTCTCCTGATGCACCCAATATTGTGATGGGAGATTTTAATCATTGCAAAATGGAGAAATCACTTAGCCATTTTGATCAATATGTGGATTGCCCTACCAGATGTGGGAAATATTTGGATCTCTGTTATGGGTCTACTAAAGGGGCTTATAAGTCATCTTTAGCTGCGTTTCAACTGCTGGAACTTTACCCAGGAACTAGGGACTTTGGGCTGGTACTCTATGTGTTTCCACTGCAGGAACAAAGATCTAAAATTTCCGGGTAAAAAAAAAATGCCCCTCAGAAAGTCCCTGCTGGTGAGGTAGTACTTTTTCAAAGTTCCGGAACTTTCGGGGGCGGGAGTTGGGTGCTGAGCATGCTGATTGGTTGAGTTCACACAGCATTGAGATTTCAACCACCATTTATTTGTAACATTTTCTAAATATTAATGTTATTGTGTCATGAAATGTAATTTTAAAAGTATTTCAGGCGAGAATGTAGTTGTTTAAAACTCAAATCTGTGGTTTTTTTACAAAGACAGCGCCTATTTAAAAATGTTTTGCCGATTTCGAAGACGATCAGCTCCACGCGATCAGCGGGAGCTCGGTTCTCATGTATCCGCCTAGAGCAGTCTCAACTCTAGTCCTTCTGATATTTGCCGCTGGCTCTGATGTCTCTTTAGTGTTTAAACATAAAATATAATTCATTTTGGGTAAATCTAACAGGTAATCTTTGGTCTGTATTCAATTTATCTATATGTTAAAATGAAAATAAAAAGAGCCAATATAATATTTCGTTTCATTGTAATGGCTGTATACATTTCCCTGAACTAAGTACATTTCTGCGGCTATTATTATGTTTAAATGAAAACGAAAGGAGGCAGTGGTATTTCATATCATATTTAATTTTATTGTAAATATACAGTGAGGAAAATTGCAGTAGCCAAGGCGAGCTGACTGATGTTATCAAGTACGCTGCTGTTTGCAGAATTACTGGATTTGCGTTGTCGCGGACATCACACTCCCGAGTAGAATGCGCAAAGTCTGAACTACCGAGGATGCAAGTCCAAAATTTGCGTACTTTGTATTGAGAAACGCGCACAGACCTATGTCACCAGACTATTTGCCTAATGTTCACGGTACTTTAGACCGCGGTGGAAACGCAGAAAGCAACAGGTCTGGGGGAAAAATAGTTCCTGGGGAAAAAAGTTCCTGGTACAATTGTTCCGGGTAATTTCAGTGGAAATGCATCATTTGAGGGCTCCTTTGGGTCTGTCTGACCACCATGTTGTTTATTTGGCCCCTGTTTATAAACCTGCCCTGAAAAAAAAAAAAAAAAAAAAAAAAAAAAACCTCAATTCAAGACCTGATGGGATGCCATGAATGTACTGATTGGGATTTTTTTTTTAATCTGTATATGCTGATTTAGATGATCTCACAGAGACGGTGACTAATTATACTGTATTTTGTGAAGATTTGGTCATTAAAAAGAAACCTTGTATAGTTTCTGAACAAACCATGGATTACTAAACTTGTTTAAAATGCAATTAATATGAGGAATATTTATTATAAACAAGGTGATGGTATTCGGTACAGAAAGGCCCATAAATTAGTGCGAAATGAGGTGAGATTAGACAAATTGCGGTATAAGGAGAAGGTAGAAACCATGTTTAAGTGGGAAATCTCATTTAGCTTGGGATGGAGTAAATCTATAACTAACTAAACAAAAAAACAAAAGTATTACTTTACGTGGGAAATCTGATCATGAACTAGCAGATGAGTTTAATTTATTTTATACACGTTTTGATACTCATGATTTTACATCGGAATTGTTGAAGTATGGAGGGAATATTGTAACTTGTTAAATTTTAAATCAGTGAAGCTGATGTACGTAGCGGTTTTGGTCTGGTTAAAGTAAGGAAGAGTCCAGGCCCTGATCATATTAGTGGAAGACTGTTGAGGAATTGTGCAGAGCAGTTTCTTTTATGAAGATGTTTTATACTTGTTTTATTGAATCTATTTTAAGTTTTTCTATTAGGCTATTTGTTAGTATGGCAATTTGAATGTAAAGAACAGGGGTAAGTTGAACAGCATAGTTAAAATGTGGGTACTGATTTAATGACTGTCACACAAATTTATGAATATAAGGTGACTAAGACGGGCCAGTTAGTCCTTTCTGATGTCACCCATCCATTGTGAAATGAATTCCAACTGCTTCCTTCTGGTCATAGATTTAAACTCCCTTTGTGCAAATCAAACAGATAGAAGAATGCTTTCTATAAGTTCAACAACAAAAACGTCTACACAAACAAATACTGTAAATGTGTGTTTTATATGTGTAGTGTTGCTGCTGTATGTGCATGTATACTATTGTCTACATAAAGAAATTGCCTTTTAAGGACAATAAAGTTAAGTACTGTATACAGGCTACCAGGGCACCATACAGAATTTACTGAAGAATTTGCTGATTTTCTATCTGAGTTAGTGAAAAAAGTGGCGTGACATACAGCCAAGTATGGCGACGCATACTCTGAATTCGTGCTCTGCTTTTAACCCATCCAAAGTGCACACACACAGCAGTGAACACACACACACACACACATCAGCATTCATAGACATTTTGAACTCCATTGGGGTTAGACAACACATGTTAGGACCTACTCATTGTCAAAATTATACTCTAGATTTAATACTGTCACATGGAATTGATGTTGATGGTGTTGAAATTATGCAGCCAAGTGATGATATCTCAGATCATTATCTAGTCTTGTGCAAACTTCATATAGCTAAAAACTGTAAATTCTAATCCTTGTCACAAGTATGGTAGAACTATTACTTCTACCACAAAAGACTGCTTTGTAAGTAATCTTCTTTATTTATCTCAATTCCTCAACATATCCAATAGCTCAGAACAACTTGATGATGTAACAAACTATGGGCTCTCTCTTTTCTAATATTTTAGATATGGTTGCTCCTTTATGCCTAAAGAACATTAAGGAAAGTCTGACACCGTGGTATAATGTGCTCCTGTAGCTCAAGTAGTAGAGCATTGCGTTACCAAGCGCAAGGTTGGGGGTTCGATTCCCCGGGAACACATGATAGGTAAAAATTGATAGCCTGAATGCACTGTAAGTCGCTTTGGATAAAAGCGTCTGCTAAATGCATTAATTTAAATTTAATTTTAATTTAAATAATGAGCACACTCGCACCCTAAAGAGACACGCCCGGAAAATGGAGCGCAGAGGGAGGAAAACAAAACTAGAGGTATTTCATATTGCTTGGTGGAAAAGTACGCTATCCTACAGAAAAGCATTAAAAACTGCTAGATATGTTTATTTTTCATCTCTTTTAGAAGAAAACAAACATAACCCCAGGTATTTATTCAATACAGTGGCTAAATGAATGAAAAATAAAGCATCAACAGGTGTTGACATTTCCCAACAGCACAGCAGTAATGACCTATGAACTTAATGAACTACTTTACTTCCAAGATCGATACTATTAGAGATAAAATTGTAACCATGCATCCGTCAGCTACAGTATTGAATCAGAACAATTCCACTCATTCTCTACTATAGGAGAGGAAGAATTGTATAAACTTGTTAAATCATCTCAACCAACAACATGTATGTTAGACCCTATTCAATCTAAGCTCCTAAAAGAGGTGCTTCCAGAAAAAAACACTACTTGACCCCAAAGAACTTGTTAATTACAGACCGATCTCGAATCTCCCTTTTCTGTCCAAGATACTAGAAAAGGTAGTATCCTTACAATTATATTCGTTCTTAACGAAAAATGGTATCTATGAGGATTTCCAGTCAGGATTTAGACCGTATCATAGTACTGAGACTGCTCTCATTAGAGTTACAAATGACCTGCTCTTATCATCTGATCATAGTTGTATATCTCTATTAGTGCTACTGGATCTTAGTGCTGCATTCGAAACAATCGTCCACAACATTCTTTCGAATAGACTAGAAAGATTTGTTGGGATTAGTGGAAGTGCATTAGGATGATTCAAATCGTACTTATCTGACCGCCATTAATTCGTAGCAGTGAATGAAGTGGTATCATATCAATCACAAGTGCAGCATGGAGTACCTCAAGGCTCAGTACTAGGGACGATACTCATCAAAAGTTACATCAGGGGTGCCCAACCCTGCTCCTGGCGATCGACTGTCCTGCAAAGTTCAGCTCCAACCCTAATCAAACACACCTGAAGCAACTAATTAAGGTCTTCAGGCTCACTTAAATTAAAGGCAGGTGTGTTTGATTAGGGTTGAAGCTAAACAATGCAGGACAGTCGATCGCCAGGAGCAGGTTAAACTAACATGCTTTACATGTTACCCCTGGGAGATATCATCAGGAAACATGGTGTTACCTTTCACTGTTATGCTGATGACACTCAGCTCTATCTAAGTTCATGGCCCGGTTAAACATTCCAATTTGAAAAACTAACGGAATGCATAGTCGATATAAAAAATAAAAATAAAAAACTGGATGACGAGTAATTTCTTACTGCTAAATTCTGAAAAAACAGAGGTGTTAATTATCCGACCTAAAACCTCCTCATGTAATAACTTAGAACACTATCTAAGACTCGATGTCTGCTCTGTAAATTTGTTGACATCAGTTAGAAACCTAAGTGTGCTATTTGATAGCAATCTTTCCTTTGAAAGATGTTTCTAGCATTTGTAAAACTGCATTTTTCCATCTCAAAAATATATCTTAATTATGACCTATGCTCTCAATGTCAAATGCAGAAACTTTAATTAATGCGTTCATGACCTCAAGGTTAGATTATTGTAATGCCTTATTGGGTGGTTGTTCTGCACGCTTAAACTCCAGCTGGTCCAAAATGCAGCAGCTACAGTTCTTACGAGAAACAGGAAGTATGACCATATTAGCCCGGTTGTGTCAACACTGCACTGGCTCCCTATTAAACATTGTATAGATTTTAAAATCTTGCTTATTACTTATAAAGCCCTGAGTGGTTTAGCACCTCAGTATTTGAACAAACTCTTGTTGCATTATAGTCCTCCACATCCGCTGCATTTCAAAACTCTGGCAATTTGATAATACCTAGAATTTCAAAATCAAATGCAGGTGGCAGATCCTTTTCCTATTTAGGGCAAAAACTCTGGAATGACAAAATAAACACTGTTCGGGAGGCAGACACACTCTGTCAGTTTAAATCTAAATTAAAGACCCATCTCTTTAACCTGGCTTACACATAACACACTAACACATTTCTAATATTCAAATCCGTTAAAGGATTTTTAGGCTGCATTAATTAAGACAACTAACTGGGAACAGTTCCAATAACACACAATGTACTTGCTACATCATTAGAAGAATGGCATCTATGCTAACATTAGTCTGTTTCTTTCTTATTCTGTGGTCACTGTAGCCACCAGATCATGTCTGTATCCAGATCAGATGGTCACTGCAGTCACCTGGATCAAGAACGTATCCAGCCCAGATGGTGGATCAGCACCTAGAGATTATGTTTTTTTTCTCCATTCTGTCACTGATGGAGTTTTGTTACCTTGCCGCTGTCATCATGCTTAGTTGGGGACACTTAATATCCAGCGATATCTTCAACTTGATTGCACAGATACTATTTAAACTGAACTGGATGATGACATCACTGAATTCAATGATGAACTTCCTTTAATTGAAAATTGAGTGTTTACTATTGTCCTTTTGCATTATTGACACACTGTTTTCCTATTTAATACTGTAAAGTGTTTTGACACAATCTGTATTGTTAAAAGCACTACATAAATAAAGGTGACTTTACTAAAGTAAACACCTATGATTAGCCATTGTTTCAGAGATAACTGTTATTGGCTACAATACTCAACGCTGCAAAACATGTTGTAATTAGAAACTTTTGGTTTTGTAAAAAACAAAAACACACAGGAGCGTTTGAAAGCGGGAGACTTCAAGCAGGTTCAGAATTAAGTTGTTATTACTGGAACTGTAAAAAGACCCCCCACCCCAAACCATTTTAAAAACTCAGTGGATCTACATGAATGATACAAATGACCCATTTTGAATTCAAAATGGCAAATTTCACCAAAAGGTGACAAGTTTGTATCCCAGGGAATGGCTTCCATGTACGACAGTTAGCGAAAGCTATAGATTATGGCTTCTAAAGTTTAAAATATGGATATTTTTTCTTACAAAAATGCATAGATTCACTACAGGAGGCTTTTATTCACCCCCCCGGAGCCATGTGAGGCACTTTTTTGTTAAGGATGGATGTGCTTTATTGGACTTCATTTGGACCGTTGAACAGAAACACCTGCCCACTGCCGTTATAAAGCTTGGAAGAGCCTGGACAATTCTTAATATAACTCAGATTGGATTCGTTTGAAATAAGAAAGTCATATACATCTAGGATGGCTTAAGGGTTTAAGGGTAAGCACATCATGGGCTAATTTTCATTTTTGGGTAAACTATCCCTTTAAGTCCGCCCCCTAATTAAACAGCAAGAATAACTCAAGAAAACAAATTTCAAAATGTGGAGTATTCACACATTCACATTGACCTCAAGTTTGACGGAATTTTACTCCGAAAAATGAAGACCACAAATGACAGAATTAATTAACTAACCTCCCTATCAAACAAAGTACAAATCAAATGAAAAAATAAAACAACACAAATTAAAATAAAAATAACAATAACACACTTTGGGTGTCAAAATGTTACTTTGAATATTCACAGTTCTTAAAGGGTTACTCCACCCCAAAATGAAAATTTTGTCATTAATCACTTGCCCCCATGTCGTTCCACAACCGTAAAAGCTTCGTTCATCTTCGAAACACAATTTAAGGTATTTTGGATTAAAACCGGGAGGCTTGAGACTGTCCCATAGACTGCCAAGTAAGTAACACTATCAAGGTCCAGGAAAGTATGAAAAGCATTGTCAAAATAGTCCATCTGCCATCAGTGATTCAACCGTAATGTTATGAAGCGACGAGAATACTTTTTGTACACAAAGAAAACAAAAATAACGACTTTATTCAACAGTTCCTCTCCTCTGTGTCTCTCCAAATGAGCATAGCGCCATTTTGGCAAATCTGAGCAGTACACAGGCAGTGTATGCTCTTCTGTGTCAGCACCGCTGCTTTCTTTCAAACCAAAAAAAACAGCGTAAATACACGTAAAAAAACGTATCCTTGTGGCGCGGCTGATAGAGAAGAGAGTAGTATCCCTTTAAGCACACTGAGTAACACTATATTAACTAGAGATGTAACGATTCACTCAACTCATGATTCAATTCACGATTTTGATGTCAAGATTCGATTTTCTCAATATTTTTTACTTTTTTTTTTTTTTTTTTACAAAATGAGATTGGAGACATTATACAGTAAATAAAAAGGTGTCCTTTTATTAGACTATTGAACATAACCAACTTCAGTACATTATGTATTAAAACAAATACCTGCAGATGGCGCCTGGTGATGTTTAACTTTACAGTGTGATTAAAGATGTTTAAATCCATTACATTTTATTATTTGGCCACATGCAGAAACTTTATTTTGAAATCGTGATGTACAAAACATGGCATATTTAGACAAAGATCTATGTATTCTCCTGTGTTAACTCCTCTGCTTGTTAACCTGTTTACCCACACCTGGATGCCGACACACAGAACTCTCTTTGTATGCACGTGTCAATGTTTACGAATAGATTTAATGAAACGGGACAAAATAAATCTTGACAAACTATATATCATTATAAAGATCTAAGCCTCAAGCATCCACAACAGATTTCTGTTTTTCCAATGGAAGGCTTATAAAGAATATATTTGCTAAATTTGTGTAAGCCGTACACATCAAAAAGAATCAAAACACAGTACATACCAGATTCGTCGTAATAACCAGTCATAAACGCCATACATCCACAGCTGTAAATCCCGGTTTAGTTAGAAAGGTAAGGGTCCACTGAACGACATCTCAAAGCACGTTTACTCCAATGAAGCAATAACGTTGTAATATGATGATAATTTCTTTGTTTACGTCTTAGTTCTTCAGGGACAGCTTGTTTGTGCCGTTATGGAATAACTCACGCTCAGAAAACTACATCTTGGTAGCAAAAAAACTGCATGGTTTTGTAGCATTTAGTGTCACAAACAGAATGAGACGATCCACAAAAAAAAGATAGGCAGAAGATTGTTTATTTGAATTCTGGCGCTCTCTCGTGACTGCTCGTGATGCTCGCTGTCATCTGATTGGGGCGTAATTTAGCAATCGGCTTTTGCACAAATAAAACTTTATTTTTCAACATTTTTCATATGTGTGAGTGTGTTTTGTGGAGAATGTGGCTGTATCCGCATGATTACCATATGTTTGAGCGCAAATCAGCATGTTATAACTGTGTAATCACAGCTATCAATGTGAACGCCGTCTATATGAATAGTGTGTGATTATTGACTTTATGGCGCATTGGTGGGGTCGGGGACTAGACATAGTATCAGAAAAATGGTTGCAGGAATCTCATCTTTCATGATATCTTCTTCAGATTTGAAATAGAAACTCATGAGACATGTGACTTTCAACCCATTACTTTTCTAGATTGCTCCAGGACTGATTTCATGTATTTTTATATGAAATAAAAAATAAAATAAAAAATCAGTGTGGTACAATTTAAGGCACATCAGTGTCTATAAATTTTAATCTTTTTGAGCATTATCAACTCTGGATGATGAAAATGAGTAAAGCCCAAAGGGCCTTCTTTCCAAAGACACCAAAATTATTTGTGTAACACACTGAAGTAAGGAACTGTTGCAATTTTAAGTTAGGTAGGGTACTTTCAGCTGTGAGTCCCATAATGGGAGGTGCTGGCTAACAGGTTAAGAGTCATCTGTCACATGTTTTCACCAAGTTTTGTAAAGTTTTAAGATTTCATTGACGTTTTATAGGCTTTTGGGTATATTTGGCCACACCACTTTTCTAAATGATCCCGTTATTGCTAACCAAGGAGAATTGAATGAGATTGAGCAAAAAACCTAGGACTTGTTTGCAAAAGTAGGCTTTTAACACAATTGAGAATATTTAATGAAAGATTTGATTGACAGCATTAGTCCCAGAGGAAAAGTTGTTCAGAATGAGATGATCTATCATATGATACAAAGATCTTGTGTTATTGTTAATATATGTACATGTTCTACAATTTGAGGTCATTTTCTATACAAATATTGCATTTTTGAGGCCTTTACAACTGTTATGGTGCCACCTATCATCCGATCTCTATGAAATTTTGCATGCTTAAGAGTCATCTGACACGTTTTCACCAAGTTTCATAATGTTTAGAGTTTTCGTTTAGGTTTTATGGGATTTTGGGTATATTTGAGCACGCCCCTTTTCTAAATGACCCATTAAAGGCAGTAGTGGAAAGAGTACTGAAAATTTGTACTTAAGTACAATTACTGTTACATTGCTGAAATAATACTCAATTACAAGTAAAAGTACTGGTGCCAAAACAGTACAAAGTACTCTTCTCAAAAACTACTCCGAGTACTAGTTACTTTTTAGCTGGCAATATTTAATGAATTACCAAAAAAAAAATATTCATTCACAAAGATCTGTGGATAATAGCTACTTTGAATAAAACCCACTTTTATTTTATTGACAAAGTACGTTAATGAGTGGTCATGATACAGGCATTTCTAACTTCAATACCTTGAAAAAATATCAATAGTAAAGTACCCGTGAATCGGAAGTTGCAACTGACTTCAGTGTTATGATGCATTTCCAAGAGAAAGGTTGTGACTAAAAGGGATACAGCTCCAACAGAAGAGTAACAATGAAATTAATTTTTTTACCAATTAGATTGTTAGCTTTTTTAAATGCTTAGCTTAAATATGTAATATTAATTAAATAGTGCTCATAAATGGCTGCTGAGATTGTATTCTCAGGTGTAATGAGTAGAGGCATGGACCCGGAAACAGCAGTCCTTACGTCATACTTAACAAGAAGATTCTACCCAAGCTGTCAAACTGACGTCAGAGCAAGTACGCCATTCCAGAGCAGAAGCAAAATTTTCAGTTTTAGATTAATGATTACAACATCAGAATGGTTTTTTTCCTTATTTTTCTTCTGTTCACCACAAGACTAGTAATGTGCACTTAAAAAAAAAAAAAAAAAAAAAAAAAAAAAAAAAAAAAAAAAGTAGGGTCATTTTTTTATTTCACGACGATTGACGAATCATTTTCAATACCATTGGCAAAGCTTCCACATACTGTATATTGCCATATAGATATTTTAATATCTCTGTTTTTGTTGTTCATTCATTTTTATTTTTCAAGGCAATCATTATTTCAAGCTTTAAGTGGTTTAATCCAAGTCTTCTAAAAAGACATGTTCACTTTATATGAACAGATTTTTATGTTGGCTTTTTATGTACATACATATAAACATTGATCAATTACCATTACAAATCTCAATCTTAAACATTTGCTCATTCTGTGTATTTGTGTCTTTAAAATAGGGTGACTTTGCTGCAAAAGCTTACAGCAAAAGTAAACATAATTTCAAATTTGGTTTCAAACTGAATTGAATTTACAAAAAGGGACAAATACACAGTCAGTAATAAAATAAAACAAATGACCTCAATTCAGCTGAGATACTTGAAATATGACAGTACAGAATTTTCATAGGCGGTGTTTTATGAGCCATACATGTTGTTTGTTTAGATAAATGGAACATCAGATGGCTTTGACCTGTGTCTGTACAATGTTATACAAACTAGGATATTTATATGTGCAAATCATACTAATATCCCATTCTGAAACATTTCTAGCATACTTGCATTGTAAAGAAATTTAAGTTCCATCTTTGATTAAAGACTTTCTGGTGCATTTCACTTACAGCCGATAACATTTCCAGTAGAATTTTCTGCGGTCAGGTGTGAATCTATTCAGAATGGTTGATAACTTTTGACGTATTTTATCAAAAAAGTACAAGTACCCAAAAAATACTTAATTACAGTAATGTGAGTAGTTGTAATTCGTTACCTTCACCACTGATTAAAGGTAACCAAAGAAAAAAAAAAAAAAAATCAACTTTTTTTTCTATAATTATTAATCTAGAGAGTCCAGAGAATATTACTGCAGAGGTTTGATCGAGATTGAGCGAAAAACCTAGGACTAGTTCACAAAAGTAGGTTTTCAACATATTTGTGAATATTTAATGAATGATTTGATTGACAGCAATGGTTCTTGAAGCAAAGTTTCTCATTATGAGGAGTTCTATCAAATGATATGCATATTGTGTGGATGAATGAAACACCAAGTGATTACTGAGCTATAAAACTTGTTAGCGCCAACTAGAGGCCGATTTCTTTCAAAATTCTTACAGACCTTAAGGGCCATGAGTCGAACATGCCCACTAGGTTTCGTTACGATCGACCTCCATTAACTTTGTTTAATAGGTGCTCAAACTTCATTGGCCAATGGCGGCCACCCGAATTTCCTCATAGTTACTTGTGCCACGACTTGTGCTCAAGTCGATCTGACCAACAGTTGCATAGTTATAGCAGGGGTCTCCAACCCTGCTCCTGGAGAGCTACTGTCCTGCAGATTTCAGCTCCAACCCCAATTAAACACACCTGAACCAGCCAATCAAGGTGTTCAGGGCTACTTGATAATTACAGACAGGTGTGTTGGAGCAGGGTTGGAACTGAAGTCTGCAGGATGGTAGCTCTCCAGGAGCAGGGTTGGAGATCCCGGAGTTATAGTAATTTTTGTGTTTCATTCCATCTTATAGCACCATCAAGTGGCAGAGCTGTGCAATTTTTTTGTTATTAGACCAAAGATTAAGCTCATACACATGTGTTCCGAGTTTGGTGAAGATTTCATTCTGTTCAAGAGCTATACTACAATTAGCTATTGGCTAACGGTAGCATCGAAGGTTTTTGATCATTATTGATATTCAGTGTCCAGAGAATGTTTTTGACCCCAAGGATTGCAATGATGTAAATGTTTTAAGTCTATGACAAACGCTGTATGAGGTAGGGCCAAAAATTCCCCCTTTAGTCCAATTGCAGCAAGTTTTTGGATCTGAGTAGCGAGCAATGCTACTACGATCTGACCAAGTTTCAGCTCTCTAGGCCTTACGGTTTGGGCTGCACAATCAGTTTTACCGGAGAAAAACAATACAAAAAAAAAAATCCTTACAATTACAATAGGGTTTTCAGCACTACGTGCTTGATAATAATAATAAATTAAAAATCCAGCAGCAGGGCCAGCACATATATAGCGGGTAGTGTAAGCAACTACCAGTATGAAAGACACAGCCAGTGCTCAAAGTCCCCACACAGATCGGGTAAATAATAATGATATCTTGAATCCATTCTCCACGGAACACATAAAAGGATTTGCAAAGTGTATTCCACAATCCTCTTTGGCGATTAATCAACAGCAAAGACTTAAGCATTATAATGAAGGTGAAAAAAGATTATGATTAAATGCCACTCGCTGCCACTTATACAGGGTGCTTTATTGTCCCCCTTTCGCGCTCCATGCGTTGTCAAAAATCCTGTAGCGAATCCATGCATTTTTGTAAGATAAATATCCTGATTTCAAATGTAATAAACACTTTTTTCTTACTTCTGCTGACTGTTGTACGCGGAAGCCATCCAGGCGGATGACAAACGCAGCGAAAACAAAACGCCAGTCACGAATTAGAAGCACAAAATGAGGATTTGTAAAGAAAAATGTCGGAGGATTTCCATATAAGCCAAGAGGAGACTGGTTTTTCTTTGCTAAAGTAAGGAAACTTTGTTTCCTTTGCTCCTGCATATCTCAGAGGTGCACGCACGACACCTACATCATCCACCTGCACAGCTTCTGCGTACCACAGTCAGCAAAAGTGAAAAAAAAAAAAAAAAAATTGTATTACGTTTGAAATACGGATATTTATTTTACAAAAAAATGCATGGATATGCTACAGGAGGCCTTTGTTCACCCCCCGGAGCTGTGTGAGGGACATTTTATTACAGATCCGCGCACTTTATTTCACAACTTCGGAACTGTTGACAACCAACACCCACTTAAGGCCCCGATCTACTTCAAACGAACTTCGTTTTCATTCTTCGTTTGGGGGCAAAAAAGTTTGAAAAGGTTTTAATCAGTCCTTTATGGGAAGTGTGAATGTGTCATAGTCTGAAAACTTTAGAATGATGTGGTTTGTTTATTTTGTCAGTGATCATTTATTTTATTAAACTGGATAAATTGTTACACCTTTTTATATTTTATGTGGTGTCATGATTTACTTCTGATAAAAACAAAGGTTTATTATTGTATGTTCGTTTGGCATTTCAGTTATTGTATACCCTTTAAATTCGCTTACAGAATGAACAATAACAGCGGCAGCAGGAGTATAGTGTAACATTTATTTGAAACACATGTATTTGGTATTTGCTACCATATATCTTTACTCTTTCTTTTCATGGCTTTGGAAAACTCGTCTCTGATGTTTCTCTGCGTCGCTTTTTGCATAACTCCGGGTTGTCGACAAAAAGCTTAGTTGCAATTTCTTTATAAGAATCAAATTGTTTTACTCACCCTCGAAAAAAAAAAAAAAAAAACTTAAAATGTATTTTGTTTTTTAAAGGGTAAGTTCGCCCAAAAATGAAAAATAGCCTGTGTTTTACTCACCCTCGAAGCATCCTTCGAAAGAAGAAAGTCATATACACCTAGGATGCCTCAAGGGTGAGTAAAACACAGGCTAATTTTCATTTTTGGGTGAACTAACCCTTTAACATTAATTTGTAATTAATTTAGTGATTCCTCTGCGTGGTACTCCTACCAACACTTTGAGAACCACTGTTTTAGGCTAACATTAGGTAGCTAGAGATGCTACTGGTCATGTTTGTCATGTGACACACAGCAAAATATACACGTATGACTGATATTGTCATGAACCAGACCTCTGTGTCTCTCTCAGATGGCCACCGGAGGGCACCCTCACCCGAGAATTAACTTTCACCCCGGACTCCATTTCCCATAACCCGGTACTGGACTGATTACCTGCACAGGTGTTGTTCATCAACCCCCCCCCCCCCACCACCACCACGGATCCAGCGGCGGTCAATCAACTATGAGGTCTCAGCCCAAGCTAAGGTGTTAGCATTTCACCAATAGCAACTGCAATGCCTCACGTCTCTCACGGAGCCCACCAACGCCTGAGCCTCCACCAACTAATGCATCAGCAAGCCCTCACACTGCTAACCCTCGACTCTCCTTATCAGAGAGGTTTGACAGCACTCCAGATAAGTGTAAAGGCTTCCTCTTACAATGTTCCCTGTTTATGGATCAACAACCATTGTTATATCCCACAGACAACAGTCGCATGGCTTTCATCTATTCCCTGCTGAATGTAAGGGCGTTTGACTGGGCTACGGCCATAAGGGAGGGCGGAAGCCTGTCATTTCCTTCCTTCAATGAATTCCTTCATCAGTTTGGAGATGTATTTGAGTACTCGGCCTGTGGCAAAGAGAATGGTGAACAGTTGCTCGCACTTCAAGGCAGAGATACCGCAGTGGATTACTCTCACCTTCCGCACACTCGCAGCCCAAACCGGTTGGGATACCGGTCCACTGAAGCTGCTTTACCGCAAGGGCTTATCTGCCGAATTACAGTCAGAATTCGCCTGCCACGACAAGGGAAAGACACTGGAACAGTTCATCAGTCTCTCAATCCACCTCGACAAGCTACTACAGTCACGACGCTCCTCACGACATTCACTCACTCTATCACCCGTCTCCACAGCCATGCCGGACCCTGAAACCATGCACATCAGAGTCACTCATCTATCATCAGAGGAAAGAGAGCACAGGATAAGGAACCATCTATGCCTTTACTGCAGATTGCAAGGTAATCTGAGAGCTGCCCTACTAGACCGGCCTCCAAAGATACCGCGGTGAGTTCTAATCCATATACTCTAGAGGTACCTGTCTCCTTGACCATTACCGATGTTACGGTTGAGACAAGGACTTTAATAGACTCTGGGGCGGCGGGAAATTTTATTGATATCAGTTTTGCCAACACTCATAACCTTCCTCTCCTTCCATGTGAATCCCAACTGGGGGTGGCAGCGCTAGATGGATGCCCCCTGAGCACAGGACTGATCAGATTCAGAACACAAGAACTCACACTAAAGACTGGCTCCCTTCACACGGAACTCATAAGTCTCTTTGCCATCGACTCACCACAGAACCCAGTTATCCTCAGACTACCCTGGCTGGAGAAACACAACCTCCGAATTTCCTGGACCACTAAACAGATTCAACAATGGTCAGAACCCTGTGAAAAGGAATGCCTGTAGATTCAACCCCATAATAAGTGTCATAACCTCCATCCTTCCTCACATT
Organism: Cyprinus carpio; assembly: GCF_018340385.1. Lineage (NCBI taxonomy): Eukaryota > Metazoa > Chordata > Actinopteri > Cypriniformes > Cyprinidae > Cyprinus > Cyprinus carpio. Next base: position 11,108,805 of record NC_056589.1, read on the forward strand.
CGGAAGTCTCGACCATATCAGATCTCCCTGTCGAATACCAAAATCTTACAAGAGGCTTTCAGCAAGTCAAAGGCTTCTCAACTCCCACCACATCGATCCAGTGACTGCGCTATTGACCTGCTTCCTGGAGCGATGCTTACGAAAGGTAGAGTATTTCCCCTATCACAACCAGAATCTGAAGCAATGAGGGCATACATTGAGGGGGAACTGGCTAAAGGCTTCATTAGACCATCCACCTCTCCAGCATCAGCAGGATTTTTCTTTGTGAAAAAGGATGGAGGACTCCAGCCCTGCATTGATTACCGAAGTCTGAATGATGTCACAGTCAAGTTTCGATATCTACTGCCACTGGTTCCATCTGCCCTGGACCAACTACGCTCTGCCAAGTATTTCACCAAGCTCGATCTCTGCAGTGCCTACAATCTGATCCGTATCCAGGAGGGAGATTAATGGAAGACAGCCTTCTCAACCACATCCGGGCACTACGAATACCTGGTTATGCTGTTCGGGCTTAAGCCTACATCGATGACGTGTTCCGTGATATGCTCAGTCGCTGGATCATTGTCTATGTTGATGACATACTCATCTACTCTGATTCCCTAGAAACGCACATTCAACACGTTCGAGCAGTCCTGCAATGTCTAATAGATCATCAGCTGTATGCAAAGAGGGAGAAATGTGAGTTCCATCAGACACAAGTGTCCTTCCTGGGCTATATCATCAGCGCTGAGGGGGTCGCCATGGACGATAACAAAGTTCAGTCTGTATTAAACTGGCCGCAACCAAAGACTGTCAAGGAATTGCAATGTTTTCTGGGCTTTGCCAATTTCTACAGAAACTTTATACGTAACTTCAGCACCATAGCGGCTCCGCTTACTTCACTGCTCAGGGGAGGGAGATAACACCTAGACTGGTCACCATCAGCTCAGAATGTTTTCCAACAGCTCAAAGATCACTTTACCACAGCACCCATCCTTCATCATCCAGATCCCGATCTCGAATTCACAGTAGAGGTTGATGCATCCAACACTGGGATCGGAGCCATCTTGTCACAACGTCAGTGCAATCCTCCCAAGCTATTCCCCTGTGCCTATTATTCACGCAAACTGAACGCAGCCGAAAGAAACTATGACGTGGGTGATCGAGAACAGCTGGCAATAAAGGCATCCTTTGAGGAATGGAGGCATTGGCTAGAGGGCACTAAAGTTCCTTTCCTTGTACTCACCGATCACTGAAACCTGGAGTATATTCGCTCAGCCAAACGACTTAACCCAAGGCAAGCCCAATGGTCACTATTCTTTTCACGCTTCGACTTTAAAGTCACCCACCGACCAGGGTCCAAGAACTGTAAAGCGGATGCATTATCCCGATTACACAACTCATCACTCACTCTGAGAAGCACCGACGAAACAGTTATCCTGCCAACTCTGATTGTAGCACCAGTTCAATATGACATTATCACCGAGATCACCGAAGCTCAGGTCAGTGATCCACCACCGCCAAACTGCCCCAACGACCGAACTTATGTGCCGACTGATCTTCGACAATGAGTGTTGCATCTGGTACATGATTCCCCCAGGTCAGGGCACCCCGGGATCACAGCTTTAATCCAGCTGGTGTCCGAGAATTTCTGGTGTCCATCTCTACTGCCGGATACCATTAAATTTGTTCAACAATGCCCTGTCTGTAACATGTCCAAATCCTCTCACCAACTCACCACAGGTTTATTACAATCCCTTCCCGTTCCTCAACGCCCATGGTCTCATACAGCAATTGACTTTGTTACTGATCTCCCCAAATCCAGAAATCACACCACAATTCTTACAGTCATCGACAGATTCTCCAAGGCCTGTCAACTCATACCCTTACCCAAACTGCCTACTGCTTTCTTGTTGGAACAGGTCTTCCGTTTCTATGGTCTTCCCGAAGATATAGTTTCCGACCGCGGCCCACAATTCACCTCTCAAGTCTGGAAAGCTTTCTGCCAGCAACTTAACATCAACATCAGTCTCACCTCCGGTTACCATCCACAGTCCAACGGTCAAGTTGAAAGGCTCATCCAAGAAATTACCCGGTTCTTACGCTCATACTGCCACCAGAATCAGAATGACGCTCCGCAAGCCATCAACCGGCCTCTCCTCTTTCCAGTGTGTCCTCGGCTTCCAGCCGCCTCTATTTCCCTGGTCAGGAACACCCTCCGAACTCCCTGCTGTCAACGACTGGTTAAGGAGAAGCGAGAACACATGGAATGCAGCCCACGTCCATCCACAAAGAGCAGTGCGCCGAACCAGGGAACAAGCCGATCGTTGGAGAAGGGAGGGGCCTATATATACTCATGGACAATGGGTCTGGCTATCCACCAAGGATCTGCGACTTCGACTACCCAGCCAAAAATTAAGTCCCAGGTACGTGGGTCCATTCAAAATCCTCAGGCAGATTACCCTAGTTTTATATCGTTTGGCTTTACCTGCAAATTATCGTATCTCACCCACTTTCCATGTCTCCTTGCTCAAGACCGCCGGTGGACTCGGAGGAGAGAGGGACCAGGACCAGGTCGCAGACGAGAGTAATCCTCCCCTAATTGTGGATGGTGAGGAGGCGTACCAGGTCAGAGATTCTGGATTCCTGACACAGAGGATGAGTGCTGCAGTATCTGGTTGACTGGGAAGGATATGGCCCAGAGGAAAGGTCCTGGGTGAATGCCATGAATCCAGGATATCCATGATATACTGGATCCCACACTCACCCTTGAGTTTCATCAAGCTCATCCAAATTGACCCGCACCTCGTCCCCGTGGAAGGCCCTGGCATCGGTCTGCCCCTCGCGTCCGGAGCTACTCGCAGGGGAGGGGCTCTGTCATGAATCAGACCTCAGTGGCTCCCTCCGATGGCCACCGGAGGGCACCCTCACCTGAGTATTAACCGAGAGAAACTGAGCAAAAGGCGCTCCCCTTAAAGCACAGTACAACTGACTGAGCTGACTTATCTAAAACCAGGAAGCATGCATGCAAATGGTCAATTGACAGAGCACTGGTGACTGCTTTGGAGTATATTGGATACAATATTTTTCATACTTTCTCTCTGTTTTCACTTAACTGAAATATAATTTTTTTCCCTCTCTATCTTTTTACATTACACACAAACTGAACTTTATTACATTTGCTGCGTGAAACGAACAGTATTGTACACCTCAAAGGGAATTTAAACTAAGTTACGATATCAAATTCTACATATTGTTTAATGTTTTATTGCTCTGTTGTGAAATGATTGTATTTGCTATTATTATTATTATTATTATTATTATTATTATTATCATCATCGTTACAGTAAAGTGTTATTTTTATATTCAACTTCTGGTCTCCTGTATACGCTTTATATCTTCCTCCTCACTTCTTTCGAGTCTAGAACTGGTCCAGTGGATATTTGCATTGGAGGATGCAAGTGCTACATGTATGTGTGTGTGTCATCAATCCATTATCAGTGCCTAAGAAATGTTTGCACTAATGCTGTGTGTTGACAGTGCTGCACAAATCAACTCGCGTGTCATTTACAATGTTACTGCAGGTTGTCTACCTCAGCGTGAGTTTAAGCAAACTGCAAGTACTATTTGTTAGTCAAATAAATAAAGTGGAAAAGTGCACCTTTAAAATTAATATATAAAATTATAATATATATATATATATATATAAATAAATATATAATAATTAGAATCATATAGACATGAATAGTCACCCAGTTGGGTCCCATTAAAATCCTATAGGCATGATCCTACAAGATATTTGTCTTGTTCTATAAGACTATTCATATAGGAACGGTTCCAAAATACGATAGAACTTCCAATTAGAATCCTGTATAATTTCCTTATTTGAATCTTTTAAGATCTTTTGTCAAAGGACTGGCCATTGGATTGCGATGGCGTTAAGCGAATTAGGCTTCAGTGTTTGAGGAGAAAGGTGTTTCCCCAATGTGATCAGCTTACATCGAGACTCGAGAGACCCTCTGGAAATGGACATTTTTTACTCCCACCCCATATTTTTCCTGCAAACATGTCCCTTTAGGGCAGAGGTGGGGAACGTCCGGCCTCCGGGCCGTATGCGGCCCGCGAGACAGTTTGATCCGGCCCATCAGTGAATTCAAAAAAACATACACCAAAAAAAAAAAAAAAAAAAAAAATATCTCAAAACTTTACGTTTGCGCTAGACAGCAATTATTTTTCCTGTGATAGTAAATGACAAAAAATATATAATAAAAAATAGAAATATAACATTATAGATAATATATAATAATGTAAAACAGGTTTGCCTGTCCGGGTCACAGTCTGCGTGAACATGCAATATGCACGTAACATTCACGGTTGTCGTCACTGATAAAAATCATGGCTACAGGCAAGAAAAGAAAAGGTAGATGCAGAATGTCGTGCTTTTCAAGAAAAATGGACAAATGATTATTTTTTTGTTGAAAGTCAAAGGCAAGCCAGTCTGCCTAGTTTGTGGGGATGTGCTTGCAGTGATGAAAAAAGCCAATCTCGAGCGTCATTACAGCTCAAAGCATGCTAAACTGAATGCGTTGCAAGGACAAATGCGCTTGGATAAAGTCAACACTCTTTGGCGGAGTTTGGGTGCCCAACAAGCAGTTTTTACAAGACCACATTCTGACAGAGAGAATGTTATTCATACAAGTTTTATGGTGAGTGAGCTAATAGCTAATAAACTAAAACCTCATTAAGAACGAGAGTTCGTGCCTGGTTGCCGCTGCGGAGCTGCTAGCACCAGACAAATTAAAACTTTTCCAAAGTATCAGTTTCTCTCGAAGAACTGTCGCAGAACGAATTACTGATATGGCACAAGACATTGAAACAACACTGAATGACACTGCAAAAAAATTCATTTTTTTCTCTCTGGCCTGCGATGAAACAACGGACCTAACGAATACCGCCCAACTAGCCATCTTTGTGCGTGGAATTACCGCCGAGTTTGAAACGACAGAGGAATTGCTGTCTTTGCAAGCCATGCATGGCACTACCGAAGGTGAGGATTTGTTTGAGCAAGTTGTTTTGGCAATGAACAAATTTGAATTACCATTTGAAAAGTTAAGTGGCCTTGCCACAGATGGAGCTCCTGCCATGCTTGGCCCGCAAAAGGGACTAACTGCATTGATCAAAAAAGAAATGAGTCGTCTCAGTCTTGATCCAAGTGATGTAGTTGAATGCCACAGTATCATACATCAAGAATGACTTTGTACACATTCCCTGAAGCTCCACGGTGTAATGATAACTGTCGTTTTCACCATAAATTTAATCAAAAGCAGAGGGCTAAACAGCTGCCAGTTCAAAGAGTTACTGAGTGATCTCGAGTCTGAGTATGGAGATCTGGTTTACCATTGTGAGGTGCGATGGCTGAGTCGTGCAGATATGCTCGCACGCTTTTTCAATTTGAGGGAAGAAGTAAAACAATTCATGGAGAATAAGGGAAAACCTGTTGTGGAACTCAGTGATGACAAGTGGCTGTGTGATTTGGCCTTTATGGTGGACATAACCAAGCACCTGTCAGAGCTGAACATCAAGCTCTAAGGTCCAAACCAGCTTCTCAGCTCTCTGCTTTCAAACGTGAAATCATTTGAGGCCAAATTATAGCTGTGGCAATTGCAACTGGAAAAGGGTAACACTGTGCATATTCCTACTCTACAAGAACAAAAGCCTGCTATGACAACTGAGTATGCTGGTGAGTGTGCAAAATTGCTTCAGGCATTTTGTGAGAGGTTTCAGGACATGAAAAGTAAACAAAATGAATTAAAGATTTTTGCTGCGCCATTTAATGTGGAACCATCTGACGTGCCTGACAACCTACAACATGAAATAATTGAGCTACAAAGCAATTACGAGCTCAAAGCAAAGTACAACAACCTCCCTCTGCTTGAGTTCTATAAACTGTATGTACGTTGTGAAGATTTTCCCATTCTGAGGAGACATGTGCTGAAGTTTGCATCTCTGTTTGGGACGACTTACTGCTGTGAGCAGTTCTTTTCAAAACTGACTCTTGCAAAGACTCGATTCCGCTCAAGACTGACTGATCCAAACTTGGAAAACCAGCTGCGAGTAGCTTCGTCATCACTGCCATCTGACATCAGATGCCTGGCCAAAGAGAAGCAGTTCCAACCATCGCATTAGAGAGGTTATTGATATATATGTCCAATAATTTAGTATGGCCCTTGAAGGATGTTATAAAAGTGTAAATGGCCCTTGATAGAAAAAAGGTTCTCCACCCCTGCTTTAGGGGTTCCGTAGTATACATGCATACAGGTGATATTAAATGACTTAACCCATGATATAAGATTTTGGCCATATTGCCCATCTAAGTCATTCATCCCACTATCAACAGGCACATCATGTAGGCTACACTTTTGTATTTTGTTTGGGCACACCACAGGGTGTCACTGTGGCCTCAAAGCTTACCCTTCACCTACTACGGTTGGATTGCTATTCCTAAGGTACTAAAGAACATCACCTCAGTCTCCCAACGCTCACTAACAAACTGTCAAATGAATTCCAACTCCAAGAACCACCTTCCTTTCTGTGCAACAGCAACCACCAGAGCACAGAAAGTCTAAAAGTCTGCCACAGCCAGAAGGCATCACAAGAAGAGTGCAACATAGGAGACAAAGTTTTGCAACCCAGCTTCACACACGCCATGCCAAACTACATCCGACTGTCTGCTAAAGAACTTCCTGCCTTGCTGGACTGACCCCCATTAGACCATAGACACGCCCTCATCCAAGCCAAGGATGCAGAGAGCCAGTCTTCCATGACATACAAGCAAAGGGGGGAGACAACACAGACTGAAACAGATCTGACCACACATACACTACACCTTAAACACACACAACATTACCTACACCCAGAGGTAACCACATCTACTGATAACACATTCAACAAACCTATTCTTCCCACAGGTAGAATGTACAAATTTTAGTGTAACAAAGTTACATATACCCCTCCATGAAGAAACATGCAGCCATCCTCACAATAGGTTATATAACATCTGACACTAAGTTAAGGTACATGACACACTAGCTGCACATGACATCCTAGCTCAACAGCAGTTGTAAGCCATGCTAGGAAAACCCACAGCAGCTTTGTTTTGTTTGTTTTGTTTTGTTCTTCTCTTACCTATCCTTCTCCTTCCCCTCTTTCCTGAGTAGGTGAAACACCTAGACACCCTGCAAGGGATCGAAGGTCTGATATTAGGATTGACTCACACCTAATATCCGCCAGCCACTCTAAACTGAATGGAAGCCAGAGAGCTCCATGCACGATAGGTCAACTCATTTCATTGCAAATGATGTTACTAGAAAATTAACGGTAAACGTTTAAATTAAGACAACCTAGAAGAACCAAACAAAGTTATCCACAAATTTGAATGGCGAATCAAAATACAACAACGATTTCCAAAATGATCTAACCTATCCTCAATGTACTAAACTACATGGACTAATTAAACTTAACCACGTGTACCTAAATAACCTGATGCCTGCACCAGTACAGTAACTGTCATGGAGGTGTTGTCTTGTTGTTTGCTGTGTTTGTCTGCTTCTTCTGCCTTTGTTTCTCCAGCGATCGACGATGTCTTCAGCTAAACACCTCGCCAATCGAAGGGGGGATATGTAGCGTGAACCAGACAAATTAAAGATTCGATCGGGGGCCTGGTTGAAACATGAGCCAAATTCCACAGAAAGGCAGGATGTTGTAAATCAACTCCTAGCACCACAGTCTGAAGCAAGATAACTAACCAACTCTTTCAGAGAACAGCTTTCAACATTAACACCATTAGAACAATTATTGACAATTTTCAATTCGAAGAAGAGATTGTCTGATTTTGGGGCAAGTTATCGAAGAGATGGACAGTCTGACCCTCACATGTAAAGCCATGAGAGTAAACAAGATCGTTGGATTGACTCCCCCCCCCCCCCCCCCCACCACCTAGCAGAACCAGACTGAAATTCCTAAGGAGACCTGTTAACCCCCTCTGGTCTTCACAGGAGATATCCTTACTCCCCAGAATGGCACAGAGAATGCCTTCCAATGCATATATGCACCAAAATGAACTCAAAAAAAAAGACTTCTAAATGGATATCAGTCCAATGCTTTAACTCCAGTTTATACCGGTAACCCACACATTTGACTTTAATGTTTCTAATCACTTATTGTGTATGTCTTTTTAAATAACTCTTCAATAGCTTAAGGGATCATATTCATGTTTAGCATGTGTGTGTTCGAATCTTCTTGCTTGAAAACGTTTTCTGACCATCAGTTATTTGTCAAATGTATCATATTCTTGTTATAGGAATCATGTCCAAATTATACCCTGCAAGAGCGGGAAAATTCGGACCACGTGCTTGATAAGATAACATATGATTTATGAATGGGTGGGACAAACAATATGCAACACCCCGAGAAAAGACAATATCTAATTGGTCAAGACAACATTTAAGGTGTGGCCAAAATGCCAGTTTAAATACTCAGGACACCATCAAATTTTGCTTTTAGCGTTTAGCTTTTGCTATCAGTCATGCCGGCTTTTAGCTTTAGCTTTTAGTCATGCTTTGTCATCACTTTTAGCGCCGTTCCAGCGTGCTTCGGCCTGCACGCCTGCTGCTACTTAGCCACAATGAGAAGAAACACCACCTAGTCTCGTCAAACTTTACTTCTGTTCTTTTACTTTAGTTTATTTTCTTTTCCGTTTGAGAGTTCGTGTTCTGAGTTAAGTTTTGTAACGCCGTGGTCTCCGAGTCTGACCTCGAGTGCCCGTTCAACTTCAGCCAGCCCACAACTCCGCATCTTCAGCCAACACCCAACCACGGGCTTCCCAAGACGTCACTTCAACGACTACTGAACTTCCAGCCAATCAGCAACTTCGTGAAACCCCCTTTTCAGCGACAACAAAGGGAACCCCGTTAAACAGGCAACGCAAGTAACCTCCAGACTCACATCTGTACTGGTGTTATCTAATATAATTTTAACCTCATTGAGGAACTCAGTGCGAGGGTTAATTAAGTGATTAATGGTTGTACATGTCTATGCAATTTCACGTATTGCTGTAAACTTGGGATTTCACATTTTCATCCTCTTAAACTCATTCTTTCCTAACTTTCAACTTGTGTGAATGTGTGAGTGCGTGTGCTTATGTGTTAGATTAGTTTATGTCTTAGATTTATCTAATAAAGCCTTATTTATATTGAAAAGAGAAGTATCTTGTGTTTTGTGCTTACAAGTTAATGTCTTAAACTGCCGATCTTGTTACTGTGCTAATTTATAGTGTTTTCACTATACTTTGGATATTAATATCCAGCGCAGATTTGATGTTAAACGGCTCGTTCAGTGAATCGCTGGCCGTCTCAGTGATCAGCCGTGAAACAGTGATTCTGTTCAAATTCCCTTTAAAATCTTAAATGATTCCCTTTGAGCTAAATTGACCTGTTTCCCTTACACAAGTCAAAATAAACTTTGAGAAGCGTGGGACATAATTTAGTACATAAATAAAAACCAATCCATTTGTTTGTGAATTGGGCTACATAGCTACACTAGTTGTGCTGTGTGTTTCTGACGAACCAAAAGCCGTTTGTAAAGTCACCATGAAATTAACTACACAGAAAAATGTGTCAACTAGCCCCAGTCTGCTCTACGGGGGGCCTTTGTTGACCTTAAGGATACCTTGAAATTGGGAATTCTGTTGTGCACAGGTCGAGGGAAACTGGCCAGGTTTTTCACTTCAATGTAGTTCCATACTTTATGGCGTATGTCCCATTTAGTATCTCCTAAATGTTAAAACAACAAGTCACGAGTTAAAGACAAACCTGAAGTCAAATAAAGAACACAGCAACATAAAATAAGGAAGGAAAAGAAAAACCTTGATTAACTTTTATGATTGACTCCATTATGCTGAAGAGGTCAAAGATCTTTCTTTATTGCAGAGCTTCCCAAACCTGTCCTGGAGGACCCACTGCCCTGCACCTTTTGTATTTAATCATTTAGTTGTATGTCTCCCTTATCTAACACACCTGATTCCACTCATCAGCTCGTTAGTAGAGACAGCAAGAACTAAATTGGGTGTGTCTGATTAGGGAGACATACTAAATGTGCAGGGCAGGGGGTCCTCCAAGTCAGGTTTGGAAAGCACTGCTTTATTGTATTACTTAATAAATGACGAAACAAGATCTTCTACCCAATTCAAAAGCTGCGTCCCAATTCAAAGGTTGCGAAGGGCGCATTTGAAGGCCGGTTGCGTCACTGCGGCGCGACAAAGACTGCCGCAATTCGAACAGAAGCTGTGTCCCAAACTGATGTGCGCGGGCTCCGAAGTGCGCATTTAAAGGTTGCGTCACAGCATCACAGCGTAAGCTGTCCCAATGTAAGAATGTATCCTCTGAAGACCACATTCCAAGGCCGATTGCATCACAATCTAATGGTTTATTTTTGTGATGTAAGTTAAAAATAAAATCAGTTGTATACATTATTAAATTTTGTGTAATTTATTAGTAAATGAGCCTAAGTACTTTCTGTACATTTTATATTTTTGTTTTGCATATTCACATGTGTAAATAAAAGACAAGTAATTATGTACATTGTTAATTTTTTTTAATGCAACTTATGATTTTTTTCACATAACATTATTCTTTGTTTATTTTTTTTGTCCTGTAAATTATTTTTTTTTTTTACACATTAAAAAAAAAAAAATAATTGTTCTGTACATTACTGAAAGTACTTTTTACAACATAGCATAGGTTTAACATCAGAAATATAAAAAAAAAAAAAACATCAGTTTTAAAGCCCAGCCCTGCCTCCATATGTTCTGGGGCCTTCAGGAGGTGAATCTCTTGTTGAATGGCCAGGAACTCGTAGGACAATGCAGTCAGTGGAAGGAGGCACATGTCAAACACTCTGGAGACCACTCTGTGTGATCGCTGGCAGACAGAAAAGAAACACCAGGGTCTGGATTGTGGCACCCCATCACTGTTGACGTTCACTTCTCAGAAGATCCAGCAGCACTCTCAGGGCCTCCCTGTTCAGCTTAAAACCATTAAAAACCTGTCCAGTGCTGGCACATTCAGCGTTATCCTGCAGTACAGGGGTCTGGTCTGATTTAGGGAAAGAAGGAAAAGATAAATTGTTTAGAGCTATGACAAAGTAATTAGTAAAAGAAATGTTAAATTACTTTAGTAAACTACTTTTAGTACCTACTAATACCACAATGGGGGAAAACTACTAGTCATATTTATAACCATAGCTAAAGGGATAGTTCACCCAAAAATGAAAATTCCAAACCTGGAACAACTTAAGGGTGAGTGAGTGATTACAGAATTTTCATTTTTGGCAGAACTACTATAAGTAAAAGTATTGTCTTGCATACTCTTATATACTTATGGTATTGAGAGTAAAACTAAAGGTACACAGTATTGTTCTGAAAAAATAATTTGTCAGGATGGTTTTGCTTTAATATTACTGATGGACTACGGTGTATATTGCATTTTACTTCTGAATATGTTCAAGGTTATTAAATTGAAATTTACCTACTAAATACACTGTTGGGTAGTTTTGTGTTGAAAAAAAGACCATATTTTTGTAGTGCTGTTGTCCTGTGAGAGAAAAAAAAGAAAGAAAACCTAGTACTTCATATTTGCACGAGTATACTTAACAAATGTACTTCCTTCCAGTCCATCTCTGATTATTTTGAAAAAGAAAGTATCAACATTTGTCAGAATATTAAAAACAAATTTCTAACCATATCAAAGGTTGCATCTGAAGGACTCGGACCGGTCAAACAGCACTGTTCAAATGTGACAGCTGCCAGTGAACATTGAACTGCACAATGCTCTATTTTTTTAAAAATTCTATTTTATTTTTATGCTTAACTGCCTAAAAAAAATTGGGTTGCAAACCTGTCTACATGTGGTCACCATGGTAAAGACAATAAACTATATAAAAATCACACCTTTGTAAGATATCAGTCATCATTTGAACTGCTATGTGTGTGTGTGTGTATTTCATAGTTTTTCATATGTACAGTATCATTACATTATTCAAGTAAGCGCCAAGCCAAATACCTGCATTTAAAGTTGTAATCTGACAAAGGACGCAGCAAACCAGTGTAACTTACCTGGCCTCAGTCTTGGCTAAGCCTGAGGTACATCACCGTCTCATCCATTATGATGTAAAACATAAAAATAAAAATGAGCAATTGTGGCTTCACCTATCCTGGCAGGATTGTCCTCTCATCACCTCTCCTCTTGCAATGCTGATATACGACAAAATGGTAATCGGGAACACCTGGTGGCGGAATTAGGAAATCCTGCGAAGGTGGAGCGTCTCAGGCACTTCGGAGGCCTGGCCTCACCGTGATCACCGCGAGATGCATGCCGGTTAGAATTTTCTGAATTATATCTAACTTGCTCTGATGTCTATGGAGCCCCGCACATGGCATGCAGTAAAAAAAAGTATTAGCCTAGGCTAAATCGTGTGAACGACTTACTATATCGTTCCCTCGATTTATAAATTGTGTGAACAATTTACTAATTCGTTCCTCAATTTATAAATTGTGTAACGATTTACTAATTTGTTTACTTGATTTGCTAAATCGTGCACACGATTTACAAATCTAGAGAACGAATTAGTAAATTGTTTGCACAATTTAGTGCACAATTCGAGGGAACGAATTAGCAAATTGAGTGTCCGCATTTTAGTACATCGAGGGAACGAATTATAAATTGTGTGCACGATTTATTTATATTTTCTTGCATGTCATGCTCCGTAGATGTCATGCTGATGTGTGCCAAAAAAAACTCTTGCGAAGGCGAGGCAGCTGTGACAGATTGCCAGTCCAGCGCAGTTGCTCTCCACCAACTATGCTGACCAAAAGCATGATGGGAAACGACTGACTGACGACACAGCTCAATGCTCATTGGTTCAGACAACCATGATGCTGGTTCTCTTCTAAAATGTTTTATTTTCTGATATCATGCGATTATGTGTTTAAGTTATGGATGAATGTTACCAAACACTATGACAGTGGTGTGAGATATGTGATTGTTATATTTCTATAAAAATCTAAAATACATGTTTGTATTAAAGTAAAAACGGATGATAAATACGCCTTTCATATGGAAGTGTCTTGTTCATCATATTTATTATTATATAAAGGTAACAGAACTGAAATTATATTATGTTTATTAGCAACACAGCACATGAGTGAGAATAACTCCATATCTGGCTTCTTATAGGTACTGTATCTGCTGCACTTCGAGAGGGCAGAACTGTCTGCCTTGACTGCACTTATTTCACTTCTCCCCTCACTGCAGCGGCCTACTCACTTACATTTCAGGTGAGGCACATCTCAAACAAGCCTGATATACCCTCGCTATTTCGGATTTTCCCTTATGTTGTTAAAGTTTGTTATTTAAGGCATTCATAATACATATTAATAAAGCAAGATGCCCTGTTTGAAATATATGACATGTATGGTTTATTTAAACTGCAAAGGTAAAATATAAATTAAAATTATTAGAACAGATGTGAAAGGGGAGGAAAATTTATAAGTGCATCAGGTTTCTTGATGAAAAACACTTCTGCAAAGGATACACCTGTTTATCCTCGCTCATAGCTCTTCTGGAAGCCTCCTCACTCCTCGATCCTCACCTCCTCACAGTGCAATTAGAGTAGGGGTGTCCAAACTCGGTCCTTGGAGGGCCAGTGTCCTGCAGAGTTTAGCTCCAACCCTAATTAAACACACCCGAACCAGCTAATCAAGCTCTTACTTGGCATACTAGAAACAAAATGTGTATTGAGGCAAGTTGGAGCTAAACTCTGCAGGACACTGGCCCTCCAGGACCAAGTTTGGACACCCCTGAATTAGAGAATTGAGATGTCCTACAAGATGCCTAAGCTCGATTGGTTTCTGGTGTTGTGTAATATTCGGTTCCTGTGAAAAATTGTTCCCGTGGGTGGAATATACGTGAATAATCATTAGTTCCCTTGTTGTGGGAACTAATGAAAAGCTTTTATGTTGTGAGTGAGAAATCGTCCATTTGTTCCAGTTCATAAAAGCTGTTGATTAGCAACATCCTGACTGAATTAATCAGCCGGTCTGATCAGCTTAAATTAGATTGAATTTTAAATCATAGATTGTTAATTTGTGTATATATATATATATATATATCTGATCCTTTGCATAAAACACAAGATGCATTAGCTCTGAATATGTATGTGGAAGTATGCTGCAAATTACTTTCCCCAAGGGGATAAATACACCCTCTTGTGGACATTCAAATAATTAAAACACAAACCGTTTGTTGCATGCTTGTATTCATTTATGCATGGTTAAGCTGCATTCACATGCTAATAGCACCCTCTTGTGGACATTCAAATAATTAACACTCAGACCTGTTCAGAATACTTCATTAATGTCATTACTGTCACAATCATGGACTTCTGTTCTTACTTAGTTTCCGTATTTGGTCATGTTCCTTTTCTTATTTAGTTAATTAATTAGCCCCACATCTGTTTCTGTTTCCCACTGATTACATTCACTATTTAAAGCCTGTGTTCTCCTTTATTCCTTTGTCAGCTATTGATGTCCGATGATTTGGATTTGTGTTTGGTTGTGCCCTTTCTCTCCTGTGGATAATTAAAAGAACTATTTTGATATCTCCTTCGTCGTGTGCTTTGATTTACACACCAACACATGTGACAGTTACTATGTTCATTTGATTACTGTTTCATTATTTAAATGGATGTTTATATTTGTGTAACACCTGTATGTATATATCAGTAAATTTATTTTTTTGTTTAATTCTTGCAGAACCACACATGTATACTCCAAGTTTTCAACCAAAAAAAACAAAACAAATAAAATCACCTTTACCTATACAACAAATAGTTGTCTCATTCAGTCCTAACCGACTGCCTGCTGTGTTTCACACCCATCCAAATAGTGCACTTCTGAACTCCATACATTTCAAATGGTCCTTCGAGCCAGAGGATGAATCGCAGCAGAGAGATGACGTCCAATTCCAAGCCAGATCCTCCTGTTGTTCGCCCTCGATGACAAATTAGGCCACCTGCACATTTGGCAGATTATCAAGTCCCTGGATCAGGCTATGTGATGAGAGCAGTACGAACTGCACATCTGGACCAAGCCGGTGTAGAGGACGCTCCACCCACGCCAGAGTATGTATCGAGGTCATCATCTCAAAAGATCCAGCACTCATATGCAGGTGATCTACTACTTCAAGATGAATGGCAAGAAACAGATACACAATCAGAGGATGATAAGCTTTACCTTCAAGCCCAACAGCTATCTGACATTAATAATTGCACTGTCCATGGAGCGGACCTGACTCACATTTTACTGCTGGTTATATATGCTCTATATAATTGTGTATGTGACGAATAAAAATCTTGAATCTTTCACAGCTAACTAGTGATATCGCTAGCTATTAATAGTCTGACACTGGTGGCTAATTAAGCTGTCAACATAATGTTAAAATGAATAAAAAACAGAAATAAAAACCAGAAGCAATTGTTGAGTCTTACCTGTGAAAGATAATACCCCAAGATCTGTTTCTATTATTGTGCGATGGTTCGAAGATGCCCAAGCTGCAGACGAGTCAGGTATGTTTGACTCGTCTGCAGCTTGGACATCTACAAACCGTCGTTTAAAAAAACATTGTTTAAGTTTAAGATTAAGTTTATCATCATTTGATTATAAGGATTTCATAGCTTATCATAAAACTGTGAACTGATCATATGTATATTTTTCCTTTTTAGCTAATTGCAAACAGGACAAAGAAAGCCTGTTCTATGCATTTCCAAGAGACAATGCTATACTTCCACAGCCCAAGGTTGTATTTGTATTAGTTAAAACCCAGAATAGCCCTGAATGACCCTGGTCATATTCAAGACTATACTTAGACTTCCAGGAGCATTTTTTTTACCTTTGTAAGAGCAATTTTTATAACAATATCATTTAATATAATTACTTTATTAAATGTTTCTGTCATTTTTGTCAAATATTTAAATATAACCAGTTTCTTCAGTCAATCACAATACTATAGACTGCATTTAAAATTATTTACACAGACTATTTAATGTTGATCATGTACTGTGTGTATTTACAGAAAAACTGCATAATGTAAATATCCTAGAAATGAAAAACACAGGAACTCATTAGTGAGTCAACCTGCAATATCATGCCAAAATCATTGTTTAATATTGCCCTTGATGTTGTAATAATGATTATTATTTTTTTTGAGGGGGAGCATCTCATATTCTGGTCTGTGTTAAACATTACTATACATTGACATTTTGTTGTACAACGTAAACTGCACACACACTCACACCCCAAACATTCCTATGTATTAACATATATAGAAAAATAAACAACTGTTTCAAAGAAAAGGTTTAACACAGTTCTCGTTTTTTTTTTTTTTTTTCTGCATGGGTGTGTGTAATTTGCATTGTAGAACAAAATGTCAAGCATCGTCAAGTTGTTTACATTATTTTACTCATTAATTGAATAAAATATAGGAAAATCTTTTTATTAGTCAGGGTTTGTCATGACAACTAAACCCCTCTATTCCCAGTGAAAGCTTGAACTGAAAACTGAAATAAAATCTGGAGCCGAGATTGATTCAGAGGATTTTTTATTTTATTTATTATTTATTTTATATATATATATATATATATATATATATATATATATATATATATATATATATATATGTATGTGTGTGTGTGTGTGTGTGTGTGTGTGTGTGAGTGAACCTGCTTCCTGCTTGCCTCGCTGCTGTTTTGTGATCGTAGCTCCGTAGCTTTGTTTTTCTGTAGAATCTTTATCTTACTATCACTCTCTCTTGTTTAAAGTGATAAAATATAACTTAATTCCCACCATATTTCTGATATTATCTATCAATCTAATTTGATTAATTTGATCGCGTTAGCACTAGTTAGCTTGTCATTAGCGTTTCCATTTGAGCATATCACTGTTTTCTTTTCTCCTCTCCTCTCTCTCGCTACTCTCTCTCTCCGGCTTTTTACAAGTTCCTCAAACAACTGTGGTAAGAATCTTTCATCAAGCACGGTGAGTAATGGCTTCTCCTGCTATTGTTATTTGCACTGCTTGCCACATGTATAGTTTATCTCTGTCAGTGACGAGGGATTCACATGTGATAAATGCAGGGAAATAGTTTGGCTGACAGAGAAGATTTCAGACTTAGAGACACACATCCAAACTTTAATTGAGGACAGTAAGAATGTGAGGGCTGTAGATACGGCTTTGTATGTGTCTAGCTCAGGGAGTCCTGTACATTGTTTAGTTCCGGTAACAGGGCCTCTGCAGCAGGGCAACTGGGTGACTGTGAGGCGGCATAGTCGTGGGTCTAAACACCACTCTTCCGTTCCGATCAAAACATTAAACAGGTTCTCCCCACTCAGTGAAGCACCCACTGAGTAACCTGATGAAAGTGCTCTAGTTATTGGCAATTCTATTGTACGGAACGTGAAAATAGAGACACCAGCCACCATAGTCCAATGTTTACCGGGAGCCAGAGTGCCTGACATCTTAGCAAATTTAAAAGTGCTGGCTAATGCTAAACGTAAATACAGTAAGATTGTTATGCACGCCGGCGCTAATGATGTTCGACTTCACCAGTCGGAGATCACTAAAAATAACATTAAAGAGGTGTGTGAACTTGCAAGAATGATGTCAGACACTGTAATATGCTCTGGTCCCCTCCCTGATTACCGTGGTGATGAGATGCATAGCAGATTGTCATCACTCAATGGCTGGATGTCTAAGTGGTGCCCGCAGAATAACATAGGTTTTATAGACAATTGGACAAGCTTTTGGGGCAGACCTGACCTGTTGAAAAGAGATGGTCTTCATCCTTCGTGGGGTGGTGCCGCTCTTCTCTCTAGAAATATGGCACATAGTCTTAGAGTTTGTACTTGACTAACTGGGGCCCAGGTCAGAAAGCAGACAGACTGGCTAAACCGACCGTCTGCTAGCCGCCTCACGTCACAGAAGTCAGTTAATTCTCAGCACATAGAGACTCTTTCACCTAGATATCACACTATAGAGACTGTGTCTGTTCCCTGGGCTAAAAAATACAAAAAACGTTCAAACCAATTTAAGAGCAACAATTTAATTCAGGTTCAACAAATAAAAAACAGATGCAATACGGATAAACAAATGATAAAGCTTGGCTTATTGAATATCAGGTCCCTTTCTACGAAAACACTTTTTGTAAATAATATGATCACTGATCATAATCTAGATGCACTCTGTTTGACAAAAACCTGGCTAAAACCTGATGATTACATTATTTTAAATGAGTCTACACCCCAAGATTACTGTTATAAACATGAGCCACGTCCAAAAGGTAAAGGGGGAGGTGTTGCTTCAATTTATAACAATGTTTTCAGGATTTCTCAGAGGGCAGGCTTCAAGTATAACTTGTTTGAAGTATTGGTGCTTAATATAACATTATCCAGAGAAACAAATGTTAATGATAAATCCCCTGTGATGTTTGTGCTGGCTACTGTATACAGGCCACCAGGGCACCATACAGACTTTATTAAAGAGTTTGCTGATTTTACATCCGAGTTAGTGCTGGCTGCAGATAAAGTTTTAATTGTTGGTGATTTTAATATCCATGTTGATAATGAAAAAGATGCATTGGGATCAGCATTTATAGACATTCTGAACTCTATTGGGGATAGACAACACGTCTCAGGACCTACTCATTGTCGAAATCATACTCTAGAGATTAATACTGTCACATGGAATTGATGTTGATGGTGTTGAAATTATGCAGCCAAGCGATGATATCTCAGATCATTATTTAGTTTTGTGCAAACTTCATATAGCTAAAACTGTAAAATCTACTTCTTGTTACAAGTATGGTAGAACCATCACTTCTACCACAAAAGACTGCTTTGTAAGTTATCTTCCTGATGTATCCCAATTCCTTAGCATATCCAAAACTTCAGAACAACTTGATGATGTAACAGAAACTATGGACTCTATCTTTTCTAGTATTTTAAATACAGTTGCTCCTTTACGCTTAAGGAAGGTTAAGGAAAACAGTCTGACACCATGGTATAATAAGCACAATCGCACCCTAAAGAGAGCAGCCCGGAAAATGGAGTGAAGCTAGAGGAAAACAAAACTAGAGGTTTTTCGTATTGCTTGGCAGGAAAGTAACCTATCTTACAGAAAAGCATTAAAAATGGCTAGATCTGATAATTTTTTTGTCTCTTTTAGAAGAAAACAAACATAACCCCAGGTATTTATTCAATACAGTGGCTAAATTAACGAAAAATAAAGCATCAACAAGTGTTGACATTTCCCAACATCACAGCAGTAATGACTTTATGAACTACTTTACTTCTAAAGTCGATATTATTAGAGATAAAATTGTAACCATGCAGCCATCAGCTATAGTATCACATCAGACAGTGCACTATAGATCTCCTGAGGAACAGTTCCACTCATTCTCTACTATAGGAGAGGAAGAATTGTATAAACTTGTTAAATCATCTAAACCAACAACATGTATGTTAGACCCTATTCCATCTAAGCTCCTAAAAGAGGTGCTTCCAGAAGTCAAAGATCCTCTTCTGACTATTATTAATTCCTCATTGTTATAAGGATATGTCCCCAAAACCTTCAAACTGGCTGTTATTAAGCACTCTCATCAAAAAAACACAACTTGACCCCAAAGAACTAGTTAATTATAGACCGATCTCGAATCTCCCTTTTCTGTCCAAGATACTAGAAAAGGTACAGTAATATCCTCACAATTATATTCCTTCTTAGAGAAAAATGGCATCTGTGAGGGTTTCCAGTCAGGATTCAGACCGTATCATAGTACTGAGACTGCTCTCCTTAGAGTTACAGATGACCTGCTCTTATCATCTGATCGTGGTTGTATCTCTTTTAATAGTGCTATTGGATCATAGTGCTGTGTTCGACACTATTGACCACACTTTTCTTTTGCATAGGCTAGAACACTTTGTTGGCATTAATGGAAGTGCATTAGCATGGTTTAAATCGTACTTATATGACCGCCATCAATTCGTAGCAGTGAATGAAGAGGTATCATATCGTTCACAAGTGCAGTATGGAGTACCTCAAGGCTCAGTACTAGGGCCGTTACTCTTCACGCTTTACATGTTACCCTTGGGAAATATCATCAGGAAACCCGTGTTAGCTTTCACTGTTATGCTGATGGTACTCAGCTCTATATTTCTTCGCAGCCTGGCGAAACATACCAATTTGAAAAACTAACGGAATGCATAGTCGATATAAAAAACTTGATGATGAGTAATTTCTTACTGCTAAATTCTGAAAAAACAGAGGTGTTAATTATAGGACCTAAAAGCTCTGCATGTAATGACCTAGAACACTGTCTAAGATTTGATGGCTGCTCTGTCAATTCTTCGTCATCAGTTAGGAACCTAGGTGTGCTATTTGATAGCAACCTTTCCTTAGAAAGCCACGTTTCTAGCATTTGTAAAACTGCATTTTTCCATCTCAAAAATATATCTAAATTATGGCCAATGCTCTCAATGTCAAATGCAGATATGTTAATCCATGCGTTTATGACCTCAAGGTTAGACTATCGTAATGCTCTATTGGGTGGTTGTTCTGCACGCTTAGTAAACAAACTCCAGTTAGTCCAAAATGCAGCAGCTAGAGTTCTTATTAGAACCAGGAAGTATGATCATATTAGCCCGGTCCTGTCAACACTGCACTGGCTCCCTATCAAACATCGTATAGATTTTAAAATCTTGCTTATTACTTATAAAGCCCTGAATGGTTTAGCACCTCAGTATTTGAACGAGCTCTTGTTACATTATAGTCCTCCACGTCTGCTCTGTTCTCAAAACTCTGGCAATTTGATAATACCTAGAACATCAAAGTCAACTGCGGGCGGCAGATCCTTCTCCTATTTAGCACCCAAACTCTGGAATAACCTACCTAACATTGTTCGGGAGGCAGACACACTCTTGCAGTTTAAATCTAGATTAAAGACCCATCTCTTTAACCTGGCTTACACATAACATACTAATACGCTTCTAATATCCAAATCTGTTAAAGGATTTTTAGGCTGCATTAATTAGGTAAACCGGAACCGGGAACACTTCCCATAACACCTGATGTACTTGCTACATCATTAGAAGAATGGCATCTACACTCATATTAGTCTGTTTCTCTCTTATTCCGAGGTCACCGTAGCCACCAGATCCAGTCTGTTTCCAAGTCAGAGGGTCACTGCAGTCACCCGGATCCAGTATGTATCCAGCCCAGATGGTGGATTAGCACCTAGAAAGGACCTCTACAGCCCTGAAAGATAGCGGAGACTAGGACAACTAGAGCCCCAGAGACAGATCCCCTGTAAAGACCTTGTCTCAGATGACCACCCGGACAAGACCATTGGAAACAGATGATTCTTCTGCACAATCTGACTTTGCTGCAGCCTGGAATTGAACTGCTGATTTCGTCTGGTCAGAGGAGAACTGCTCCCCCGACTGAGTCTAGTTTTTCCCAAGGTTTTTTCTCCATTCTGTCACCGATGGAGTTTTGGTTCCTTGCTGCTGTCGCCTCTTGCTTGCTTAGTTGGGGATACTTCATTTAGAGCGATATCGTTGACTTGATTGCAAATTATTGCACAGATACTATTTAAACTGAACTGAGCTGAATGATGACATCACTGAATTCAATGATGAACTGCCTTTAACTGTCATTTTGCATTATTGACACACTGTTTTCCTAATTAATGTTGTTCAGTTTCTTTGACGCAATCTTTTTTGTTTGACTTGACTTGACTATAAAGTCGTGTTACTACAAAATGTCAAGAGACAGTTTCCTCTATCTCCAATATCCAACGAAGCCGTACATCAGCTGTTTTGCGGTTTTGTGCATTAGCTGTGAAAGTACTGACATAATCATATAGCCATCATCCCGATTTAAATCCTGCCCCGATTTGCGTGCGAGCAGATCGGGAGGTGCAAGATTTGATCGGTGAATGCCTCACACTGCCAAATAATCCATGCCAAACACCGGGGCAGATCGAGGTGCTCGACAAGATGTTTGCTCCGATTCTCAGGAGGGGGAAATCGGGGCTAAATCGGGCTAAAAATCCTGTAGTGTGAGCTAGGCTTTAGTGTTGAAGCAGCCATGTCAGGGAGATGCTGTGTGTATCTAGGCGAAAGCAAAAGCACTTTATTTGGCCTTCCGAAAGTAGATGCATTTAGGAATCTTTAAGATTCTTTAAGATCTTTAAAAGAACAGCAGCGTATTTTATGGACGACCGTTACGTGAACCTAGGAGAGGAAGTAATTCTGACTTTGCTACGACAGTTTGGTGCTTCTGAATCAGCTACTGTTAATATGTTTTGTTATTAGTTTAAGTATTTTTTGTTGACTGTTCAAATGCGGAGTTTTGCGCGTTGTGTGTGCATATGTGTCAAGTCAACTCACCTTTATTTATATAGCGCTTTTAACAATACAGATCATGTCAAAGCAACTGAACAACATTAATTACGAAAATAGTGTGTCAATAATGCAAAATGGCTGCATAATTTCAACACCATCAACATCAATTCCATGCGATAGTATTAGATCTATAGTATGATTTCGACAATGTTGTCTAACCCCAATAGAGTTCAGAATGTCTATAAATGCTGATCCCAATGCATCTTTTTCATTATCAACATGGATATTAAAAACACCAACAATTAAAACTTTATCTGCAGCCAGCACTAACTCGGATATAAAATCAGAAAATTCCTTAATAAAGTCTGTATAGTGCCCTGGTGGCCTGTATAGAGTAGCCAGTACAAACATCACAGGGGATTTGTCATTAGCACTTGTTTCTCTGGATAATGTTATACAGTATGAAGCACCATTACTTAAAACGAGTTATACTTGAAGCCCGCCCTCTGAGAAATACTGAATACAGTAAAACTGCACATTTTAGAGTGGCCTTTTATTGTGGCCAGCCTAAGGCACACATGTGTAATAATCATGCTGTCTAATCATCATCTTGATATGCCACACCTGTGAGCCACATATAATATCTTCAAAAAAGAAAAGTGCTCACTAACACAAATTTAGACAGAATTGTGAACAATATTTGAGAGAAATAGGCCAATTGTGTATATAGAAAAAGTCTTTTGAGATCTTTGAGTGCAGCTAATGAAAAATGGGGGCAAAAACAAAAGTGTTGCGTTTATAATTTTGTATATAGTGACGAGCGTCCCGGTTCCACATCAGCGTTACCCTGGAAGTAACAAGGAGCGCCTGCTCACGAGCACTCAGGCCTGATCGGCCACACCTAAGGCTCACCTTGTTGTGTGATCCTTCCACCCCGCCACTATATATATGTATATGTGTGTGTATATATATGTGTATATATACAGTATGTGTATATCAGGAGCATAAGGAGCCATCTGCTCTGCTCTCCATAGCTCTCAAGCTATTTAAATGTCATATAATGATCAATCTGCACAGTGCAAACAGCCAACACCTGGTTATTTTAGGCAATTTAGAAATCTGCCAGGACGTGTGCCCGGAAAATGGCATAAAACTGGTTTGTCACACATGGGCCACATCTGGCCAGGACTCAACCTAAAACCGGTTTGTCACACATGGGCCAGCTCTGGCCCACATACAACAAGCCAGAACTCAACCTAAAACCGGGTTGTCACAGATGAGACAGATCTGGCCCACATACAATAACCACAATGTGACTAAAACCGGCTTGATGTGTGTGGGCCAAATCTGGCCCAAATGACCTCTGCCATTGCCAGAACTCTGTATGCTATCAGGGGCAGGAATAAATGACATTTTAAAATATATTCAAATAGAAAACAGTTATTTTAAATCGTAAAAATACTTCACAATATTACTGCTTTTGCTGTATTTTAGATCAAATAAATGCAGGCTTGGTGAGCAGAAAATAATTCTTTAAAAAACATTAAAATGTTACTGTTCAAAAACTTTTGACTGATATATATATATATATATATATAGAGAGAGAGAGAGAGAGAGAGAGAGAGAGAGAGAGAGAGAGAGAGAAGTGGTGGTGGGCTGCCTGGAACAAAATGCAAGTGCAGATTTTTTTGTCCCAGTCCAGCCCTGATCTCATTCTATTTATTTTTCAATATGTTTAATGTTTGTTAATCTCTTTACATTTAGCTATGGATTGCAATCTATTTATTTGGAATCAAGCAGCAATTCTTTCCCCATATTTCTGCAATACATTATTGTGATTACACTTGTCTGTATGTTGCGTTCCTCTTATTGACTGTATACTTTATACACTCACTCTTTATTGGTTGATTTTTTCTTTATTAAAATAAAACAGCACGGTTACATGATTTGTGGATTTTAAGGATGATTTTCTATTCTATATATATTCTGTTTCTATTCTATATAAAATTTTGTTTGTAAAAATACAGCTAAATATAAAACTAATAAGATTTTCTTTAAAATTACAAGAAAGAACATTACATTGTTAGTTATGGACATAAACCTTTAATATAATGATCTACATTATTTAATTACAGATTATTTTTGTAATTTTACGTAAATTTGTACATAATTTAAGAAAACAAAAAATACTGTATAAGTAATACAGTAATTTTTTGTATAAAAAATGAGAATTACTGTAATTTGACATTAATGGAATAATACTTAAATACAGTTATTGTTTGTAATTTTACACAAATTTGTGTTAAGAAAACAGATAAAAATACTGTATAAATAATAAGGTAATTTTCCCATATAAAAAAAGAATTACTGTAATTTGACATTAATGATATAATCCTTAAAGGGGTCATATGATGCTACTTCAAATTTTTCCTTCTCTTTGGAGTGTTACAAGCTCTTGGTGAATAAAGAAGATCTGTAAAGTTGCAAAGACTAAAGTCTCAAATCCAAAGAGATCTTTATTCTTTATGAAAGTTAAGACTCGTCCACGCCCCCCTAAAACGGCTCGTTCTAACACACCCCCACATCTCTACGTCACTATGTGGGAAGATTTGCATAATGCTGCCCAGATGTTCATGCAGAAAAAGAAGGTGTACCTTTTATTCTTGTTGTAGTATTGTTGTTGCCGTGGCCGCCATGTCGTATAGATGCTGTGTGTTTCACTGTGAAAGCGAAACTACTTTGTTTGGCCTTCCAAAAGAGGACGATATCCGCTTCGTCATGGAAATACATCAACTTTGCACTGTGGATCGCCGAATCGGCTTTCACCGTGAGTCCAGCCGGGGTCGTCACATGTGGTTGCCGCAAGCACAAGGTACGCTCCTTCATAGAATCCGCCTCAAGCCACCCACCTCTGCTCACTCAAGCCGGCCGTGGCTCACTCTAGGCCTCTGGCCTCTGCTCATTCAAGGCCGCGGTGTGTGACGCTGTTTCATTTTGAAAGTGAAACTACTTTGTTTTTGCCTTCCAAAAGAAGACACGACTAGAAATCATGTTTATATCACGTTTATAATTGGTTTTATGTTTATGTCTCATCACTCTAGCCAGACAAGGCATCTCAATATGTTAAGAGGCGTAACATTTCCGTCGCACACTTGAGATAGCTGCCCAATCACAGCACACCTTGCTTTTCAGAGCGATGAGCCCAGTCCAAATTTAAAATATCAGAGAGGGTTTTTGTCACCCGGCCCCTCCTCCTCAGACTTGACGCACACGCATTTGACTATCCCTGCATCTCAATGTTCATACTATCCATCCTAAATAGTATGTGAGATTAGAATAAGTGTGTCCCAAAGCATAGTATGAAAAGAATATCCCAAAAGCACACTCAAATTCCTAAAATTGCCCACAATCGACTGTGCTTTGGCGAAGGATTCAGTTCAGAGCAGAGTTCCCGCATGAAAGACCTGGGAGATCAACGAGCTACTTATTTTCTCTACAGTGCACACTCTAGGATGTTCGAAAAACTACAAATTGCGGATGCGCGCAATCAACGGTTAGGTAGAGAGGGGTGCTTTACAAATAATCAACATTTAACGAAGAAAAAAATTATTAGTGTTAACCAGCATTTCAGTTTCAACAGCATGTGAAATAAGCACCAATGGGTTAAATTTTAAATGCATAATTTTGCTGAAACCCGCATGAAAGACCTGGGAGATCAACGAGCTACTTATTTTCTCTCTAGTACAGTAGAAAGTTAAAAGAAATGAAATGTGGAGGATGTTAACTGTGATAAAATGATTGACAGGCCAGTTTACAGTGACAGTGTGAATGTAACAGGTGCGACAGAGCTTTAAACACGCAATTGTATGACGTTATAGTATGTCCCAAAGCTTGCCTAGTCTTCTACTACACACTCAAAAGTGTGTACTTTTTCTTCACCAGAAGAGTACATACTTTAAGAGCATAGTATAAGTAGCCACATTGAGACACTGTAAAGAGTCCACTGAAGGTGAGCGTAGTGAGAACCCAAGTGCAGTTTATTTACAATGTGTAATCCAAAACATCCAAACATAATCCAAACAAGAAATGAAGACTTGACTAGACTTGAGATGCAGGGATAGTCAAATGCTGTGACTCTGAGGAGGAGGGGCCGGGTGACAAAACTCTCTGATATTTTTAAATTTGGACTGGGCTTGACTTGACATAAACATACTTGACGAGGCATGAAACAGACTTGACAGAAACAGACTAGACTCACCAACAGCAGGTTACAACATTAATACACGACAAGGCACAATGGCAAAAACTTGACTACTTATAACAAACAATACAGGTCACATTACAAGAACAAACCAATGGGGAACAAGACACATGACTAAAACAACCAATGAGTAAACAGAACTGATAATCACATGACAAGACAATAAACCAATCAGAACATGACACAATGAACAAGAGGAACTAAAAGCATGAAGACAAGAGGGCAAGGGAAGCATGACAGACAATGGAGCAGAGGGGAACCTGGGCCGTGGAGCAGTGACAGACAATGGAGCTGAGGGGGACCTGGGCCATGGAGCAGATCCAGAGCAGTATGGAGCCATGGCTGTGGAGGCCTAGCGGGGAACCATGGTAGTGCAGGCCTAGTGGGGAGCCATGGTAGTGTAGGCAGAGTGGGGTGGCCAGGCGGTGCCCGCAGAGCAGGAAACCATAGTGGAGCAGAGACATGGACAGACCACTTGGCTGTGACGGGACAGACCGTGAGTTCTTTGGCAGCCTCAGTGGACGTTACAGGACAGACAGTGAATTCATGAGCGGCCTCCGTGGCCATGACAGGACAGGCAGTGAGTTTGTGCATGGGCTCCTTGGCCGTGGCAGGACAGGCAGAGAGTTCATGGACAGCCTCCTTGGCCATGACAGGACAGGCAGAGAGTTCGTGGATGGCCTCCTTGGCCGTGACAGAACAGGCAGAGAGTTCGTGGACAGGAGAGGTCTCTGGAGCGCAGTGTGCAGCCCAAACGCTCAAAATGGCGACCGCCATTACTGGAAGCACTGAGTCCTCAATGGTCTGACTTCCCTGATGGAGGTTGAGAAAGATGAAAGACTGCTGGGTTCATGGTTGAGGTCGTGTATTCTGTAAAGAGTCCACTGAAGGCGAGCGTAGTGACGCTACGCAGTTTATTTACAATGTGTAATCCAAAACATCCAAACATAATCCAAACAAGAAACGAAGACTTGACTTGACTTGACTTGACTTGACTTGACGAGGCATGAAACAGACTTGACAGCCCTTACCAAAAAGTAGTATACTTCAAGTTTATTTTATTAAGTATACTTAAGTATAGTTCAAGTATATTTAGACTTTTTTGTAAGTATAAGTCAAGTATACTTAAATGTCATTTTAAGTATATTTCTGAGAAGTACATAAAGCCCATTTCTGAGAAGTACATAAAAAGTAAACTAAAAGCATACTTTCCTATTTTTAGTTTAAAAGAAATATACTAATAGCACACTTGAAAAAACTTAAGGGGGTAAGGGAGAAACAGACTAGACTCACCAACAGCAGGTTACAACATTAATACATGACAAGGCACAATGGCAAAAACATGACTACTTATAACAAACAATACAGGTCACATGACAAAAACAAACCAATGGGGAACAAGACACATGCCTAAAACAAACAATAGGTGTGTTCGACATCGGCTGCGGCTGGATGCAACCGATCGGCGAGAGTAGCCGCGTGCAGGTGGGGAGGAGCTGCAAACGGAGATATGAAGCCGGACACGTTGTGGCTCCCGTAGTTTGCTGCAAATACGTCAGTCATGGCAGATCACGTGGCGTTTTGCTTACTTGATCGCAGACGAGCTGGAAGCAATAGAAAATCCATTATTTTTGCAATACATTGAGCACGATGAGCAACGAAGGTGAGTAAAGGTTAAATGTAAAAAGTATATTTTTAAACAAATTATAGACACATTATCAATTTAGCTTTAAAGTTACTAGACCTATACCTAGAATCGGAAAATTATATGTTGAATAAAAATACTGTATCGAAAGTCTAAAGTCTTTGCAATGATATAATGGGTGTTTTTTGTAATCAATAGCTCTTGTTGCTTGCCTTTTAACAATAATTGTTATTATTTTGGTTTAATTAGAGAGAGACACTCATTCTGACAAATAAATAATTGAGTTTTACTCAAATTTTAACACTTCTGTATAGACTAATTATTTAATTAAAATCCCTATTCAACATAAAACACTGATAATAAATGTTTGACTAATGTTACATGTGTGTTCAGGTAGGCTACATGTACTGTATATAGTGAGTACAATTCCTCTTGTAGAATGGTTCCAAAAATAGACAATTTTGTGGAGGATGTTGTCCCTCTCTACAGTCTCTCAGAATTTAGAAGTCATTTCAGGCTTTCCAGAGAACAAGTGGAGTGTTTGAACTGGACTGGTTAATATAAAATTCATTGAACTATTACAAGTGTTAGCATGTTGTCTTGATTACCTATTTTTCTACCTTTGCAGGATGTCATCACTATCCTTGGTCCTGTGTATATGAATTTACAACAGACCAAACTGCCACTCACGAACAGTGTTCTTGCCTGCCTTTGGACATTGGTGAATCAGGAGTCATATCGTGGGTGGCAGATAGATTTAACATGTCAAAATCCACTCTTGCCAAGCATCTCCATGAGTTTTGTTACAATATTAACACATACATGGCACACCACATATCCTGGCCCAGAGGTCAAAGGCTGGATATGTCAAAGTTAGGGTTTGACACAGCAGGTTTCCCTAACACTGTATGTGCAGTAGATGGGTGTCACATTCCTATAATGAGACCCCACTGTGATAATCCCCTAGCATACATGAATAGGAAACAGTTTTATTCTGTAAATTTAACTGGGTTTTGTGACAGTCAGCGGCGCTTCTGTCACATTAGTGTGGGTCACCCTGGGAGTTGGCATGATGCCAGAGCATTTCGCTTCACAGAAGTTTGTCGTGTTCTTGAAGAAGATCCTCATTCACTTGTTCCACAGGGAATGCACATAATTGGGGATTCTGCCTACCCTTTGTTGCCTCAACTTATGAGGCCTTATAGAGACAATGGCCACTTGTCTGCTAGGCAAAGATATTTTAACAGAAAGCTCAATGCAGCTCGCGTGGTCATTGAACATGCATTTGGCATTCTAAAATCTAAGTTTAGGAGGCTCCATTACCTGCAAATGAGAAGCATTTCTAATATCAGCTCAGCAGTCTCAGCCTGCTGCATTTTGCATAATCTTTGTTTAGAGCCAAGTGATCAAGTTGTTGTGGTAGGTGATGGTGTTGATGATGAACCATACCCCCAGCAACCCCACAACACTAATGCATGTCATTATAGAGACCAGATTTGTGGCCAGATATAACTTGTATGTGTATACTTACAAAACAAAAGATGAAAAGTAAAGATTTGAATGTTCAGAAATATTCAACAAATGATAAAACAAACAAACAAATTTTGTGTTGAAATAAAGAAATTTGTTTTATTGAACAAAATTAGTTTGTCATTAGAAATTGTTATTTGGGGAAAAAAAAAACATAGGACAATTTGGGGAAGGGTGTAAATCAAAAGAGATAACATCTTTAGATTATAATTTTATTGGGGTTTATGTGGGTTCTGTAATAGATGCATAATTTGCTCTTGTCTTTTCCCCATGTTTTTTTAGCTCCTCCACAATTGTTCCCCAAGCTGGTCACCATCTTTTTTTCGAAGGACCTTCTCCGCCTCTCCTTAAGTCGCCGCCATCACTCCAGATCTGGCCTTACCAGGGACTCAAGCACAGCAGTCCTTCTCTCTGCATGCTCTTCATAAGCGTCCAGGAATTGTAAGGGTTGTGGTCGTCTTTGCCTTCTTGTGATGTTTGCATTTTGTATGGTAGCAGTTCCTGGCTGTTCATCCATACTAGCACCTACCGGCTGTTCTTGAAGAGAAGACGTTGTGGGCCTGCTTGTGGAAGAGGTCTCTTCCAAACCCAGAGGTGTGGAGTGAATGGTGCCAGGTGGTGCAGTACCGATCCCCGATGACCCAAATAACTCATCCATTAGCTGGTGGGGGTGGATGTAAAATGAAAATGACCAATGTTTCAGTCTTGTAACACATGACAATGTTATTTCAGAAACAAAGTAAAGCAGTCTTCAACTTACTGTATAGTACTCCCAGGTGATCTTCCCTTCCCCAGTTGCACGGCGCCTGTCTTTCACTCTCTTATAAGTAGTTAACATGTTTGCTAGTTTTTTTTCGAATTTTCTCACTTGACAAGTTGTAGCCCTTTAGTGAGAATAAGTTTTGTATTTTTTATAGAATGCCATTTTGTTCCGAAAATAAAGGTGCTGATGAGTTTTTGTAAGGTCCAGTAGAAATAGTGTCATTGTATGTGTTATTTCTGTAAAATGGAGGGGATAAGGAGAGAAATAGATCAACAAAGAAAATTATGTAATTTAACAACAGTATTGCCATTTATCTTCCTTACAGTATTTGATGCAATACCTTGAGATTCATGCCTGTCTGACTGGAAGGAAGGGAATGAAGGTTGAATGGATGCTGAAGGGTTTCCACACACTGCACCAGGTTGCAGAGTGGAAGGTGGTGGGTCCTTGACAGTGGAGGTAAGTAGTACAGGGGGCCTAGTGGTAGTAATGGGGCACTGGCTGGTGGATGGTGGTTTCACAAAACTGAGGTTTAGGGGTGTCGGCGACCTAGTGGAGGTAGTGGGACATGGAATAGGAGGTTGGAGAAGCTTTGCAGCACAAGCTGGGCCACTGAGGAGAGCTGTTTGGAGAGAACATTGTAGATGTGGTCAGTGTCACTCAAGAATTATTTCCTGTATATTCTTGTTCATTAAGTAAATGTGTACCTTTTGTTTCAACAGCTGATACTTTCTCCATGACAGAGGAAAGGAACATTTGATCTGGGGGAATAAATGATAAATAAAACACTTGCACAAATCATTGGTGACTTTTTTGCATCCTTTCAGCGATGTCCTTGGAAACCGTTAGCATGACAACATTGCCTTTGCTGTCTAACACATTAATGGTTACGTTGTCCATTTTGTTGTGTGTTACACAGGGTAATGCAGGTTCTTTATATATCCAAAGGAACCATGGGACCATAGCCAACACCTGTTCCATTCATTATTACTTATAGTTAGCAACAATTGCAATTACCATTTTAAGTTTTGGCTCAACATTTGTATCAGTGATTTCCATTGTTTTCATGATTTAGTGATTAAGTATTTCTATGTATTAATGGTATTAACACGCGTTTAAGATGTGTGTATAAGTGGTGTTTTGGAAGGGTGTCTTCCAAAACAAGATAACATATTGGATATATACTTTAGCAGTATGACATGGGTGTTTCTGCTAATACAAAATGATAAAAGTAACCTATAAAAAAATTCCCTGGTGGGTATGTGTTTTTTAAGAAGGTTTCAGCAACAAGATAAACAAAATAAACATACACAAACTCTATATTAACAATAAAGTAAATACAGTAAAACAATATTTAATAAATATGATTTATAAGATGAAGACGACATAAAAACGTATTGAACTGTTTTAAAAGTCCATATGAGAATTTCTGAAACTGAAGTCATCGCAATAAACTTGAAACGCACGTCATCGGTGTCATCAGTGAATCCAGCCAATCGTGGATCAGTTGTGTAGTCATCAGAACCTGTGCAGCTGCTCTTCAGAAGCTGCGCTGGCTGAGTTCTCCCTACACTCTAAAATGTGTTTTCTCTCACATCTTGTGAGAGATTCACAAAAAAAAAAAAAAACACACACACCACACCCAAAACACACATTCTAAAAAGAAAAAAACACACTATAACATTTTTTCAGACAAAAAAAAAAGTATGTTAACTTAGCATGTTTCTTAAATATCTGCAAAAATATTATGGTATTTTTATGCTTTAGTAGAGTCAAAAACTTACATACAGCACCTTTAAAAAAATAGTCAAGTTGTTCATTTACAGATATTGTTTGTAATTTTTCATGAATTTGTATGCAATTTAAGAAAACAGAAAAAATACTGTATAAATAATAAGGAAATTTTCCCCTGTTAAAAAAAGAGAAATACTGTAAATTGTCATTAAAGGTGCCATGTGTAAAAATTGAGGTAAAAATATCCAAAAAATGACCTAAACGCATCAAAAGAATGAGAAGAAATAAGGGCGATGATGTCATTAAAAAAATGTCAAGTTATAGTGCTGCAGAGATATCAACCTTAATTAGCATTAGCATTACTAGCCAAGGCCCGACAGGTGTCGTAATACCAGTTTCGGCCATGGGAGGCGGTATGCGGGCAACATAACCACCAGCCAACCTGCAATACACGAATAACTCGCACGGCTTGTGGGCGTACTTGAACCTGATGTCAATCGTGTGGAAAGTACAGCCCACTACTTCATTTCAGTTCAGGGAAGAGAGCGGAAGGGATGGCTGAAGCCCTTGGCAAGAGACACCTACCACTACCACTCGCTACAGGGAAACAACCGCGCTCGGAATCACAAATCAAATCCGATAAGAAAAGGAGCCGAACCAGTGTAAACATCGGCACTGCTTTCCATTGCTGGAGACAACTGATGGACTTGAAAGAAATGAGGTTCGACTCCGAACTTGCAACATTTCTTTTGGATTGGTAAGTAAGATGCTGTAAGTATTTCGCTAGAAGTTTGTTTTATATGTTTGCGTATTTTTTTCGGGAAGTTATAACATAGAAATGTATCGAAGGCTGTTCGATAAAAACGTGCTAATGTTAGCGATGGCTAACCGTAGCTGCGTTTGATAATTAGCTAGCTATAACTTACCCACAGATCCGATCCGGTTTTTCACCTGTTATCTACCAAAGCCCGTCTCTACCAAGCTGATGCTAAAATGTAACATTACCTAAGAAGCTTGAAATGTCTTCGATGATAATGAACCCGAGAGAGAGAGAGAGAGAGAGAGAGAGAGAGAGAGAGAGAGAGAGAGAGAGAGAGAGAGAGCGCCCCGGCCGCGCGCGCGCGCACTCACTCACTATATTCAGAGCGGTCAAGTTTTTGCTAATGAAAATCAAACTTGATATATGCTGCTAAATAAGCATCAGGCGGGCAGCATACGTAACACTCTAAATAGATGTTGTCCCTATTTTCACTTGTATATGTGCAGCTAAGAATACTTTATCATTTTTAACTAAACTACAACAGTTTTGACGATGTTATGTAAAGTGATGGTGAAGTAAGTTATGCATTGGCGATCAACTGGCTAGCTGATTTTGGGATCTGAGACTACTTCCGGCATTAGGCATAACATTTGTTACTGTATTGTTTGAATTGCGTCATAAAATTGACAGAATCTGATATTTTTTTATATCATAACTAACCTGCTCTGTCTAGTCTGTTGGTCTCCGTGTCCTCTTTGTTTCGTGGTTTTTCTGTGCGTGAGAAAATTGATGTGTGGCGTGAAAGCGTGTGAAAAGAGTCAATTGCGTGTGTCTCACGGTGAATGCTTGAGAGTTGGCAGCTCTGGTTACGTTGGTTGGCGCTAGCTTGGTCAACATCAGCTGTCTGATGTTGACCAATGATGTTGACAGAATGCTGTCTGTCAAATTAATTTAATTCAAATAATGTGTATATACAACTCAAAATGTAATATGAACAAAACGAATATGAACATATTCACTGGTAAAGGTGAAGGGGAGTAGCTTGAAGATGTCATGTTTCAAAATCATTTGACATCACCCAACGTTCCTCTGGAGGCAAAACGTCCTCTTAGGCTTCGGCTATGGCTCTAGGGTTGTTGTGAAGGTAGGGGCGGAGCTTAGAGACTATGCCATTTCTCGTTTGTTACTCTAGAGTAGACCAGTTCACTTTATTGAGGCATACTGCCCCCATCTGGTATGGAATGTGGAGTATGACTTGATTTTTTTGCCAGACATGACACATGGCACCTTTAATGATATAATCCTTAAAGGGGTCATATGATGCGATTTCAATTTTTCCTTTCTCTTTTGAGTTTTACAAGCTCCTGGTGCATGAAGATGATCTGTAAAGTTGCAAAGACTGAAGTCTCAAATCCAAAGAGATATTCTTTATCAAATTTAAGACTCTGCCACGAGCCCCTAAAATGGCTCGTTCTAACACACCCACATTTCTGCGTCACTATGTGGAAATATTTGCGTAATGCCGCCCAAATTTTCGCAACAAAAGAAGGCGTGGTTTCAGTAACCGCAGTTAGTGTTGAAGCAGCCATGTCAGGCAGATGCTATCTAGGCGAAAGCAAAAGCACTTTATTTGGCCTTCCGAAAGTAGATACATTTAGGAATCTATAAGATTACTTACAACAGAACAGCAATGCATTTTATGGACGACCGCTACATGAACCTAGGAGAGGAGGTAATTCTGACTTTGCTACGACAATCTGGTGCTTCTGAATCAGCTACTGTAAGTATGTTTTGTTATTAGTTTAAGTATTTGCTGTTGACTGTTCAAATGTGGAGTTTTGCGCATCATGTGTGTGCGCGCGTGCATGTGTGTACATAGGAGAGAGAGAGAGAGAGAAAAAAACTGGGTCACACAGTGGAGTCAGCTGTCTTAACCGTCCGTGGCTTGTGTACTGCAAACACATAGGAGCTTCATCACTCTGTCTGTCACACGACTCTGTTCCCCTTTCGGGCTTGAACTGATGGTAAAACTAAGGACATTATTAACTGTCTTTACATTTATTTTGAAAGTTCAAGCTCACGATTATGGAAAGGGGCGTTACATTTCTGAAGAGTGCTTGCGATGTTCGGCCAATCACAATGCACTGGGTCAGTTGGCCAATCAGAGCAGACTGTGCTTGTTGGAAGGAGGGACTTTGTAGAAAATGACGCGTTTAAGAGAGGTGGGGCATAGAGGACCTACAATCGGGGATGGGGGCATGACGTCACAGCTCTAGCACCGCGGTGGCTGATGGGAAAAATCACCATATTGTGAGGCCACTTGTTGTTACGCGCCAGTGAAGTTGTAGCCATGGGAAGAACATGCTGTGTTGTTGGATGTAAGGTCCGTTCACACGATCGAAGGGCCAAAAAAAATTGAAAACAAACTTTCTTTTGTTATTGTTTTCCGGCCTGGAAACAGAATGAAGGGAGTTGTGTGTCCGATGTAACCAGGCGGAGACGGATGGCCTGGATATCTGCCATAAGACGCACGGACATACACATTAAAGTGTGTTCCAGGCATTTTCATTCAGGTAAGTGTATAAACTTCAATTAGCAAATGATTATGTGTTCTCATTTTGTTCTGTTTCCGAGAGTAGTCTTAGGTTCCTTTGCATTTTGTAACTTAGCACTATTCTGTCGACATTGCGACACAGTGAGCAAGCTAAGTTAGGCTAGTTTAAATAAAGTGTGCTAAATGAATGTGATCAAAACAAAGCACTCAGCTGAGCCACTCAGAATTTCGGAGATGTAACCCAGCCAGAACTAGAGAGCTATTTTTGATCACTGTGACTGTGACTGTTTGCCACCTGTGAGTATTGTTTCCCACATGAGTTTAGTTGGAACTGAAGTATATAGTATTCCCACTGTTGATTGCAATATTTTGTTTCAATTTGGATAATTTTGACTCCCCAAAGGTAAACCAGCATATGAGCACCTGGGTCACTCTGAAGTCACAGCCACAGTGTCAGATCGGCATACCCGCAGACAACAAAGATATCTTTTGAGAGAATCTGAGGGAGGAGGCCACAATGAACAAAACATCATGAATGAAGATGAGAGAGATGGAGTCCAAGAAGATGCAGAAGCTGCAGAAGAAGAGGGATATGGGGATCAAGCAGAGGCAGGGGCTGCAGAAGAAGCACATGGGGATCAAGCAGAGGCAGGAGCTGTGGAAGAGGAGGAAAATAGAGAAAAGACAGAAACAGACAAACCAGCTGCTAAGAGACTAAGAGCAGAATGCCAGTTCTGTGAGCAAAGCAGTGCAAAAGTAATCCGCCTTTTGCAGGAAAATAGGGAGCTTAAGTCTGAGTTAAACAAATTGAAGATGGATGAAGAGTTTTTCAAAGATAATACAGAGAAGGTACGATATTATACAGGACTTCCGTAGACTCTTTCTGCTACCATTGCAGACACCATAGATGTGCTGTATGCATGCCTTACTCCCTTGTGGTGCTGGCCTGAGAGACACTGTTTACAAGCCACAATGCCACATTTGGAAGCTTTTGGAAAGTGTGTTGCGATTATTGTTGCCTGTTTTGAAATACGTACAGAGAGGCCGTAAAATGTAATAGTGCGCACACAATCCTTTTCCCACTACAAAAGTACACACACAATGAAATACTTGATAGGAATTACACCTCAAGGCCTAATTTCATTTATTTCAAAGGGATGGGGATGAGCATCTGACAAGCACATAACCGAGAATTGTGGGCTTCTTAACAAACTGTTGCCTGGCGATTTAGTGTTAGCGGACAGAGGTTTTGATATTAAAGACAGTGTTGGAATGGTGGCGGAAGTTAAAATTCCTGCATTCACTAAACGCAGATGTCAACTCGATGCTAAGGATGTGGAAGACACACGTGCTATAGCACACCTTAGGATACATGTAGAAAGGGTAATAGGTAGCTTGTGCAATAAGTACACACTATTACATAACACAATACCAATTAGTTTGTTGCTTCCCTGTAAGGATGAAGAATTTACCCTTCTTGATATGATAGTTAATGTTTGCTGTATTCTAATTAACATGTGTCCAAGTGTTGTTGTAAGGCCAGATGAAACAGAAAAGTGTGCATGTTAAATGGTAGAAGATTATGTTTGTATTTGGTGAGTGTGTGTGAATGTGTGGTACCCTCCTGAGATTGAACATGTTTGTATTTGGTGTGTGTGTGTGTGTGTGTGTGTGTGTGTGTGTGTGTGTGTGTGTGTGTATGTGCACCTTCCTTAGAATTAACATGGTATGCTATTTGTACATTAAATACTTCAGATGAAAATGGATGACAGTTTGAACATTGAAATTTTTTTAATAATAAAAAAATAATCTCCTGCAAAGTGCAATGTTTAGTTTCTTGTGCTTCTTGTGTTGAACTACTTTGAAACACTAAATTTCAAGAAACAGGCTAATACTCTGAGTCAAGTAAACACTTAAAAATAAAACTCTTAACTGAGTAGGCCTAAGTGCAATTATTTTATGAACAACAGCCACTTCTTTACTACTGCTCTCTTTCACTTGGAACATGAGGCTCCATGTCCTTTGAGTGATATTTTGCCACAAGTTCCAGAAGGCACACTTTCTTGAAGAATTCTTGTGCTTTCTGTAGACGAGATTCCCAGAACTCCTGGTCTGGAAAGACACGTACCACAGTGAAATCGTTTTCAGTCCAAACAACAAGATCACAGTGATTTGATTGGGTGACAAAAATCTGTGTCTGGATCTGTGTGTAGAAGCGATGGTGTCTTTTCAACTGAAGGTTGTCTGAGGACAACTGGAGACAAAAGTCTTTGTCCTTAATGTGTAATGTCTGCTGGATGTTGCAGGACCGATACTTGAAAGGACATTTCACCTCCAGGCAGCCCTTCCCACAGCATTTACACATAGTCAGGCCCCTATCCAGTGATGCTCCGATTTCAGGGAAGCTACTGGTAATTATGAACCACGGTTCGATTTTAAAGTTTGTGTGAGATGCAGCTCTGGATTCAGTGTAGGCTTTTCTAGCATCCCCCTCATGACAGCTGGTACGGTGTATGTGTGGGTAACACACCTGCTTAAAAACTGTGTGGGATGGCTATAGAGAGGTGGCATATACAGCATGCATTTTTGACGCTGTAATTCTTCCACTTCTGTAATTATACCATGCAGACGACAGATGTTGTTGCCTGGTGTACTCTTCTACAGCTGCTGCCTGCTCGTCAGTCACACTTACAGTATTCATGTGCTTCTCACAGGCCAGCAGGACAGCAGACAGGTCACTGCCCAGACAGCAACATGCCGACACCCCATACCCT
Source organism: Cyprinus carpio (assembly GCF_018340385.1). Taxonomy (NCBI): domain Eukaryota; kingdom Metazoa; phylum Chordata; class Actinopteri; order Cypriniformes; family Cyprinidae; genus Cyprinus; species Cyprinus carpio. The sequence goes on from NC_056589.1 coordinate 11,147,311, forward strand.
CCCCACATCATCCACGCATTAAACACAGGCCGACACTGCTTGCTGTCTGGGTGGCATCTATGCTTTCATCATACAGGGATTTTGCCAGGCATGGAGGTAAAGCAGAGGATGGTGAAGCAGCTGTGTGTTGTGTGTAATGTGCATAGTACTTCTCCATCACTGACAAACCAACAGCCTTGCTATGGTGCAGTAACGTATCAAGGCATGATAAATCTTCAAGATTACCTGGAGGAGTTTTCAGTTTCTGTGCCCGACTCATTATGGCTGGTGCTGTGGACTGTGTATTTATTCGCTGGTCTAATGTTCTTTGTGCAACTGAGGAGGTTTAGTTGATCCTATATCCCACTTCTGGGTGAATCTTGCTCAAGCTACTGGGCAAAATCCAGTATGCTGGCATATCAGTGACAGTCTTTGTGCCACAAATTCAAACTGTTGCCTCCAACCTAAACAAGAGAGCACCTACATTAGTACAGGTCTCAGCTATCCCTGCCATGCAGGTACAATGGGCACACTCCACCTTCCCAGTGCTGCTCATGACCCAGGGCTTTAGAGGAGGCTCATTCAATCTCTGTGAGTGCATAACCTGCGTACATACAGAACAACAGTAAATGAAAAGAGCAGTGGGCATATAGTATAATATACATTGGTGGAATTATAAAAAAATATATATAAAAAAGAAATTAAGGGGGATGGTGTGGTCAATTTCTTTTTAATAGTTATTAAATTAACTATTATTTATAAGCTCTTTTTTCCTTCTTGGGCATGAAATGAAGGAATTTTGGTCAATACTATACCGATAATTAAACAATATTTTGCTAAATGTGCTTTTGTGCTAAAACCTTGCCTAGCTTAGGCCTGTAATTCAAAAATAAACAAAACAATAAAACCACCAGAAGATGGCAGCAAGCCCCTGTTTTGATAAATGATTTACTGAATCATTCAAATCAAAAGATCATTCAAAACGTCAGATTCAATTAGAAACGAAACAAGCCTGCATCCCAGTGTGCATTGTGTACTATCCATCCTAAATTCTGTGTCATATTAGTAATTTTCAATACTATTTAGGGCAGATAGGCTGGATAGTATGCACATTGGCAAAGTGTCCATCTGAATGGGCCGTTGAATCACTGGCTCAATTCGATTCATTGAAAATCTTATTCATTCAAGGAATGAGACACTGTGTTACTATGCACTGTTGTATATAATAAATAGTCTATTTGTGATCGTGCATGTAGGCCTGTATATGTGTATATATATATATATATATATATATATATATATATATATATATATATATTTATTTATATATATGTATATATATATATATATATATATATATATATATATATATATATATATATATATATATATATATATATATAATCTGATTAAATATTGTGCAAAGTTTCACTAATCACAGGTAGGTAAGCAAGATGATACCTTTGTACGGACAGCGGTGTTTTCACAACTCAGCGGTTTGTAGGCTTCCAAGTCATGGACCCAGCCATTTGTGAACTGAACGTGGGCTTCCATAGATTTAAAATTACGAAATTGAGCCTTGGTATAAGCACTCACACCACAGACTAAATATACAAAAATATCTGGAAATGTCAGAGGATGTAAATCGTCGGGGTCTCGAGTACATTCTCTTGCAGGCACCTCATAAGGATCCAGATTTCCGATCAATGCCATCTTTTCCAGGTACGACTTTCTTGCGTTCGGTAGAAATTTGTCTCTATATAGTACATTTTGTTCATTTAATCCACTTTTCAACATTGTTTTTGATAAATTTTCGTTTAGTAACTGGTTGTTTTAAGTTTCGCCTGATGTGGCCTCACAAAATGATGCCGCCCTCCTGTTTACGTCCCAGAATGCACTGCGCTATGACGTTGGTTGTCAAGCTCTATAATGTACAGTATTTGAAAAATAATGTGTTTTTTGAACATTAAAACATGTCAAGATATTCTGTTACACCAAATAAACAAAATAAAGATCTTTAATTAAGCATCATATGACCCCTTTAAAATAATGGTCAAGTTGTTAATTTACAGATATTGTTAGTAATTTTTACATAGTTTTAAACATAATTTAAAATTACAGGAAAATACTATAAAAAAAATTAGAGTTATTTTATGTAAAAAAAAAAAAAAAAAAAAAAAAAAAAAGCTCATCCATGTCTTCAGGATTTCTAGAAAGTTACAGGATTATTTTGGATAATTTTGAGTTTACCTCAGGAAAGTGGATCTTGAGGGCTAGAGGTGGGAGCCCCTGTTCTATGCTCTTGTATGTATTTATGGTAACACTTTACAATTACATGAACAAACAATGAACAATACATTTATTACACTATTTATTAAACTTTGTTAATATTAGTTAATGAAAATACAAACCTGATTCCAAAAAAGTTGGGACACTGTACAAATTGTGAATAAAAACAGAATGCAATGATGTGGAAGTTTCAAATTTCAATATTGTATTCAGAATACAACATAGATAACATATCAAATGTTTAAACTGAGAAAATGTACCATTTTAAGGGAAAAATAAGTTGATTTTAATTTTTCATTTAGAGACACATCTCACAAAAAAGTTGGGACAAGGCCATGTTTACCACTGTGTGGCATCCCCTCTTCTTTTTATAATAGTCTGCAAACGTCAGGGGACTGAGGAGACAAGTTGCTGAAGTTTAGGAATAGGAATGTTGTCCCATTCTTGTCTAATACAGGCTTCTAGTTGCTCAACTGTCTTAGGTCTTCTTTGTCGCATCTTCCTCTTTATGATGCGCCAAATGTTTTCTATGGGTGAAAGATCTGGACTGCAGGCTGGCCATTTCGGATCCTTCTTCTACGCAGCCATGATGTTGTAATTGATGCAGTACGTGGTCTGGCATTGTCATGCTGGAAAATGCAAGGTCTTCCCTGAAAGAGACGACGTCTGGATGGGAGCATATGTTGTTCTAGAACTTGGATATACTTTTCAGCATTGATGGTGCCTTTCCAGATGTGTAAGTTGCCCATGACACATGCACTCATGCAACCCCATACCATCAGAGATGCAAGCTTCTGAACTGAGCTCTGATAACAACTTGGGTTGTTCCTTGTCCTCTTTAGTCCGGATGACATGGCGTCCCGGTTTTCCAAAAAGAACTTCAAATTTTGATTCGTCTGACCACAGAACAGTTTTCCACTTTGCCACAGTCCATTTTAAATGAGCCTTGGCCCAGAGAAAACGCCTGCGCTTCTGGATCATGCTTAGATATGGCTTCTTTTTTGACCTAGAGTTTTAGCCGGCAACTTTTCCGGCCTCTTATTGCTACCTGTCCCAACTTTTTGGAATGTGTAGCTCTCATGAAATCCAAAATGAGCCAATATTTGGCATGACATTTTAAAATGTCTCACTTTCAACATCTTATATGTTATCTATATTCTATTGTGAATAAAATATAAGTTTATGAGATTTGTAAATTATTCCATTCCTTTTTTAATCACAACTCAACAACTTTTTTGAATCGGGTTTGTAAAGTTGTTCATTGTTTGTTCATGTTAATTCACAGCACATTAACTAATGTTAACAAGCACAACTTTTGATTAATAATGAACATGAATAACATGAACTAAGATTAATAAATGCTGTAGAAGTATTGTCCATGCTTAGTTCATGTAAACTATATCTGTCTATCTATCTATCTATCTATCTATCTATCTATCTATCTATCTATCTATCTATCTATCTATCTTCGTATATTCACCCAGCTGAAAAAAGCTAATGTTTTAGAGGTTGGTCCAGATAAAAATTCTCCCTTGGAGGGGTTGAATGTTTGTTTTTGTAATGATCAAATTATTGAAATTATGAAAGGTGTGTGACTATGCCAGAAGACTCTGTTTAGATAAAAAAAAAGATTCACCCTGATTTTATGGCTGATCTGAAATCAACACTTTCTTAGGAATTTGAAGTGAAGCGTTTCAAATAATCAGTTTTATTTCTCAATATCATTCACATAGCAGAAAACAACTCTATGTTTGGAACAAGTGTCATATGGCTAGCTACAGTAAGTTACATGTATTAAGGTCTGTATTTTTTAAAAATTGACAAGTACTAGGATAATGCATAAAGTAAGCATTAGATTTTATGTGTAGGTCCTGTAGCCTAGCTAGGTCCTGTGTTAAGGACAACACAAGCAACATCGTGAGATTAATTGCCAGGTAAGACATGACCTGATAAAACATAATCACTGTAAATGACTGGCAATATATATATATATGAGAACAAAAATGAATGAGTGTGCTGAGAATGAATAACAACTGCAGTTCCAAGAATGACCGTTAGAGGGCAGCTCCAAATCGTTCCCTCTCAGAGCGGCTTTGGTTGCCTCGCCCCCTGACGTCATAGACACATGTCTGAGAGTCACGCGGGAAAACTGCCACAGCAGAATGGATCCAGCGGAGGTAGAGTTTCTCGCAGAGAAGGAGATGGTAAAAATCATCCCGAATTTCAGTCTCGACAAAATCTATTTGATCGGGGTGAGTAAATATGACAGCTAGAGTATGTTTTTAATCAGTAATGTGATTATTGTAAGTCTCTGTGTGCCATTATGCGTTTTGTTTGTTTGCATTCATAACATAACAAACTAATTAGGTATTTAATCCTACATGTATGATTAAAATATGATTATTTTTGTTCAAATCTGATTTTCTTATCTGGCCCTGGGTTGTTATTGTTTAGCTCATATTAAATACTAAACATGATACTCTCTGACGCAGTTGACACATTGAATTAACTTACAGCAAGCAAAAACACATCTTATGAGGAAACGGAGGAAGTAGTACGTTTCCCCAAAACATCAGTCAATACTAATAAATAGATTAATCCAAATAATTAATTGAAACAAAAAACTTTGCCCACAGCCCGACCCAGGCTTTTTTGTTACATGTCTTAGTGCAGGGGTGCCCAACCCTGCTCCTGGCGATCGACTGTCCTGCAAAGTTCAGCTCCAACCCTAATCAAACACACCTGAAGCAACTAATTAAGGTCTTCAGGCTCACTCAAAAATTAAAGGCAGGTGAGTTTGATTAGGGCTGAAGCTAAACAATGCAGGACAGTCGATCGCCAGGAGCAGGGTTGGGCTCCCCTGTCTTAGTGTATTGAACATTATTACAATATTCTAATTAAGTCACATTCATTGATCACTGCATCAGATACATGACTTGATGTCTATAAACAAACTTTTAGGGAGATCTGGGTCCGTTTAACCCGGGTCTGCCAGTGGAAGTCCCTGTGTGGTTGGCCCTCAATCTTAAACAAAGACAGAAATGCAGGATAGTTCCTCCAGAGTGGATGGACACTGGTGAGTTTAATCACATATCTGTGCTGGGATACCATCTTTCCTGAAAATATCTCTAAACACAGATGATCTTTTTGTTTCCAGACAAACTAGAGGAGATCCGTGAACAGGAGAGAAAACTAGACACTTTTACTCCTATTCCGAGTCTGTATTACATGGAGCTAACCAAATTGTTACTCAACCAGTAAGTACCAGATCATATTCAGCATGTTCAGATAAAAGACCTCATGCAATCAAAATCATAGTTTTGTGGCTTTTTAACTATGTGTTTTTGATTGTTTGATGTCATCATTTTTAGGGAATGCTTTAAATGTGTAAAAAGAGAAAACTGGCTAAAAATATGAACAGAAACCACAACAGCAATTTTGCTTAAATAGGTGTCAAATGTGGTTTTATTTGGCTAATATGTAAACTAAAGACTATTCATAAGAAAAAAACTACTAGCTCTTTTATGTGTCCGTCTTAAGCTAACCATTTCAATAGAAACTGCATAAACGGAAAGAAAATTGTACTCAATCAAACATGATAGACGTTTAAAATGTTGTATTCTTTATTCTTTCAAAATGTAGAAGATCTATTAATGTCAGCATAAATTATTGGTGCTTCAACATACGATCAGCATTACATCAGGATTCCCACGGGTCCTTGAAAGTTTGTGAATCTGAGGCCCCATTTACACTAGTGCGTTTTCATTTTAAAACGGCGTTTTAGAATGAAAACGATCCTTGTCTACAGTGGCGTATCTGCTGCGTTTCAGAAACGATCTCCGTTTACGCTACACAACCTAAAACGCATGTCAACTGACCATTCATGCAGGTACAGCCATAGATATGAATAGATTCTGTAAATAGCAGTGTCAAGGTCCATAAAAGGTATGAAAGTCAAGGATCAACCTTTCTCGATTAATTAAAAATAATCGTCATGATATTGGCCGGCTCGTTATTTATCCTGAAACGTGTTTTTAATTTGGCATTTGTGTAATCTTGCATTGCTAACAAGTCTTCACTAGCATTCATCCTTGTGGTTGCCAGATGTGAAGACCTTTAAGCCCCAAAACAGAGCTTTTCTCCTTTAAGGATACACTTTTTGCCCAGTGTTTTATTTAATTTGTGCAATCTGGCAACCCTATGCACGCTCACTGATGGCGGAACAAGCGCTGATGATGATATGAAAACATATCAGATCTCTCCACAGCAATATTCTGCTTACATGAAAGTGTCATATAGACAATGTGTGTTTTTTCACAAGCCATTTGTACGGTTTGTGTTACCAAATGTGCCATGATCAAACTTTCACTGAGTTTCAGTTATGGATCTATTGTGTTTGAGGATTAAATGCGCTTTTCCTACGTGACAATACAATGGGGAAAAATGTACAAAAATTGGAATTGTTGGAATTTATATTAAGAGTTTCTAAAGTTTTTACCAATTTTCGTGTTGAAAATGGCATGGCAATGTTAGTTTTCAGTGTGTATTAATGATCTTTGAGCAAATTTACTGTGCGATCTGAGTGGCTTTTTTCCATTTGGGAACAAATTTTCACTTAGAAAATGTAATGTGAATACAGATGACAAAACACTAACCAAAACAATGAGTTTTGTATTATCATAGCTGGTTAAATGAAGTCAGTGTATAGTCAGCGGAGGTTGGCTAAAGGACACATGAAATGTTATTGCATTTCCCTGCTGAAAAAAAACACACAAAAAAACGCTAAAACCAGCCTAAGCTGGTTGACTGATTTTAGTTGGTCATCCAGCCCGGTCTTTGCTAGGGTTGGGTACCGAAGACCAGTGGCACCAATATGGCACCGGTACCTATGTAACCGGTATGTACCGAACCGAATAAAAACGTAGATTTTGGTGCCTCATTTCGTGCCTCTTAAATGCCTGAGTGATCGATTGAAATATTTGTCCTGGTTCTCCGAAATGTACGCAAGAAGCATGGCCATCGCTAGGCTTTTTTAGTGGGGCTATAGCTCCATAAACTGCACACAACTTTGTGATCGCCTCAGAGTCAGTCCCCTTAAATTTCATATGAAAACGGCGGCAGACAGGTCTCCTCCCCGTCTTTCAGGCGGAGCAGCGCGAGCGGACTCAAACAGAAACAGAGGACACAAGGTGTGTTAATCGATAGATTATTAGAGTATCTGTGCAGTTCTTTGGCATAAATACAGTTTACAATAGGTCACGAGGGAGCAATCGGTTTCCCATCTATTGTAAAGTTTTCGCTCCGTTCACCGCTTATCACACCACAGCTGTTTCCTCCAGTGAAACTCTAGTCCTTAACACATATGAACGCATACTTTAATTATAGTTATTTAAATATACTTAATTTAATTATACTTACTTTATACATACACTACTGTGCAAAAGTCTTAGACACGTTAGTATTTTCACACCAAAGAATGGTGTTCGGACAGTTATTTATATCTTTTGCTGCAGTGTGTCTGTTTGTTGTAGAGACATTTAGTTTGTCTCAGTTCCATTTGTTTCTTCATGTAATCACAGACAGATTCAATGATGGGGGAGCACCGGCTGTTGTCAGACTGCTTGTGCATTCAAAAATCTCACTAGATTATTATTACAATTAATGGCAAAATTAATGTTTGGAAATGTAAACTGATATTTCCTACTGACACACTACAGAAAAAGATAAAAAATAACTGGCTTAAAACCCTTTTTTGGGGTGAAAATACTAATGTGCCTAAGAGTTTTGCACAGTACTATACTTTCCAAATGACATTGTTGCTACTGTATAAAGAATGACCATACAGTCATCCACAGAACTGATTAAAGACAGTGACAGACAGCACTCATTTAAAATAAATATCAGAGTGATTGACAGAGATACAGTAGAAACATTATGTGTGGTTTTGTATTAAATAATAACCCAGATCGTGAAAGACATTTATTAGCCTTAGAGTAAGGGAAACAACACTTGGGAAATGAGAGCATCCAAGGAGCGTGTGAATGCTATGGATTTATTTTAAATATTTTAAATGTTCTTTAATGTTATCCATAGTTTTTTTGTGGCTCCTTTTTTTTTTTTTTTTTGAAATATCGGTTCAGGCACCGTTTATGCACCGGTACCGTTTTAAAAGTATCGATATGGCACCGGTATCATAAAAAACCCAATCGATACCCAACCCTAGTCTTTGCTGGTCAGAAGGCTGGTTTTAGAGGGGCTTTGACCACATCCTTAGCTGGTCAGGCTGGGAGACCAGCTGGAACAACCAGCTAAAACCAGCTTGACCAAGCTGGGAGACCAGCTTAAACCAGCTAAGTTTAGGCAGGTTTTAGCAAGGTTTTTTTCTCAGCAGGATGGAATAATCGTTTTTAATAATCGTGATTATAATTTTAATCAAAATAATCGTGATTATCAGTTTAACCATTATCGTGCAGCCCTAGGATGTACCGAATATTCTTCAGTTTTATGCAAAACAGAAATACAACAAATAGAATATCAGATCTCTGTCATGGCCAAGCTTTTTTGCATAGTTGTGTTTGAGACATGAAAACTGTCTCAATGTATCTTTTAAGATAACACGATGTAACCTCGCTCTCACTTGAAATTAGGGCTGTGCGATTTGGGGAAAATATCTAATTGCGATTTTTATTTTTTTTTTTTTATTTTTTTGTCATATTGCGATTGCAATATGATTTGCGATTTTAATTTTGCAAAGTCAGGCTTCAGCTTAATATTGTCAATATTATTTATTGGGGTATTGTTACCGTGCTGAAAAAAAAAACAATAGAAACCATAACAGAAATTATTATGGTTTCCATTAAAACAATTACAAAATTCCTTTTTGTAGTGTGTTTTGGCATTATTCCAATAGAACTATTGTTCTATTGTTTCCCATCTGACAGATTACATCCCACAAATAGAATCTTTCAAATATCAGTAGATCACATTATAGTTTACATTAAAGCTAATATAATTCCCATTATAACCCTTAAATCCATAACATTTTCTATTGTTTTGGTAGGGGTTCTGTTGTTGTTGTTTTTTTAGCAGGAAATATTATAATGGTATTACTAATTTTACAGACTTAATTATTGAATTTCACAGGAAAGATTAGTTTATTTTGTGTAAATGAACTGTATTACTTTATTCAATAAAGTTTAAACTTTAGTCAATAAAGTTTACTTTAGTTACATAGGTTACATAGGCTGATTTATTAAATAGTTTTAAGTATTTGGGATTTTAAGAAAATGTGCTGAATGTTTCATTTCATCCAAGTGAAATTAGCTAAGCAGTTACACTGAATTTACACTCATTTTAAATGCGGAGCCAGGCGCGAGTTGCCACAGGATGCGCGCGTGCCTCAAGCCTTGTCCATATTGCCAGATGCGCTCGTGGAGACGTGTGGTGCAGAGCCGCACGAGAGTATAACCGAGCATTACGAGACAGACTGCTTGTGTGCAGCGAGTTTAAACGCTCCTCTGTGAGATGCGGCAGAGAGGAGCCAGTATGAGAAGCATTCAGAGACATGGGCTGTGTGTGCGGTCTTCTGAATTGGGAATAGCGAACATGCATTATGAACTTCTTTCAAATTAGAATCTGTTGGGGAGATAAAATGTGCAATATAATGTTCATGTACTAATAAAAACATTTAAGAATGTATCTTTTATTCTCCAGTACTGAAAGCAGAACCGATAAAGGAGCTCTTGATATGTGTTGTGACACAGCTCTTTCAAATTAACGTTACCTTTTTTGTTTGGCGTCTGTCAATTCAAAGCCGAAGTAATCACATATTACATAAGTTTTTCTTTAGTATTAATTTGCCTACCTATCGATCTGACCATGTAGACGCCATAATCACACACACATGCACGCGCACTCTCTACAATTTTTTTTAAATTTTTTTTATTTAATGGTGGGCGTTTACGCAGTTGGTTAGAGCAGAGCTGATTGGGGAGAATTCACTCACTCTATTGGTTAGTAAGGCTGCCACTCAAGGCTGTCAGTTATGCATATGCGCTGGAACAGAGTAATATCGCGTCCACATCGCAGGCTTTGCGATTAGCAAAATCGCATAGTCTCTAATCGCGATTACGATTCGATTACGATGAATCGCACAGCCCTACTTGAAATGTGTCCCCACATCAAGTTGAAATTTATTTATGAAATTTATGCTGAAAAGTAAAATGTATCATAATTTACACAAAAATATAAAGCAGATTTTTTTTTCCATATTGATCATAATAAGAACTGTTATTAATGATTGAGCACCAATAATCATAACAGAGCAGCAAATCAGCATATTACAATGATTTCTGAAGGATCATGTGACACTGAAGACTGGAGTAATGATGCTGAAAATTCATCTTTGATCACAGCAATCAATTACAGTTTAAGAGATATTCACATCGCAAGCATTTATTATAAATTTAAATAATATTTCTCAATATTACTATTACTGCAGCCTTAATGAGCAGAATAATATATATATATATATATATATATATATATATATATATATATATATATATATATATATATATATATATATATATATGGGTCATGTATGGCATTAAACATTTTTTTAAAATGGCATTAAAAAGCATTAAATTAGATCTAATGATACCTGCAGAAACCGTTTTAATAAAATCCATGCAAAAGTTAATACCAGATCATTTTATAATACAGTATAAGATGTAATGAATATTCTTCAGTTTTATGCAAAACAGAAATACGACAATTAGAATATCAGATCTCTGTCTATTTGGCCAAGAATAAATACAAAAAAAAAAGTAAAAAAAAAAAGTTTTTTTGTATAGTTGTGTTTGACGCATGAAAACTGTAACAATGTATCTTACTTACAAGGTAACACAATGTAACCTTGCTCTTACTTGAAATGTGTTCCCGCATTAAGTCTTTGAATTTGAGGGGATTGGACCTGGAAAGTCCTTAAATTTTAAGTTAACCAAAGTGTGGGAACCGTTACATACGATACAACATTTTGAATCGAATATATGTTCTTTGAAAGCATGGTGAAACATTCCAACAATACACAAAGCTAACTGGCAAATAACAAACGTTCGTATTTTTTGTGAATCTTCATGATAATGCCATTGAAACTAACTATATGATTCATGCACACTAATGCATCTGCTTTGAAATATTGAAATGGTGCTTTTTGTGTGTGTGTGTGTGTGTGTGTGCAGTTCTGCAGATAATATCCCCAAAGCCGATGAGATTCGAACCCTGGTGAAGGACATCTGGGACACGCGTGTGGCCAAACTAAGACTTTCTGCAGATAGTTTCATCAGCCAGCAGGAGGCTCACGCGCAGGTGAAATACAACTGCTAGTTAATGCGACCTGTTGACATGAGTGGATCAGAACCACATAAATAAACCACAGAACCAAAGAAAGTCTTATGGGTGTCTGATGGACTCAAGCTCTGAACGCAGCAGGCTTTCTATGGCTATGATAAATCTGAAAATATCAGAATTTAAAATGTATTTCTAGGCCATTTCAAAGTTGAATTTGAATTATTCGTCATATTAAAAAAAAAAACATTTTGGCTATGAGAAATTGCTATTTATAAGTGCAGTTTCTTTGATGGAGAGAAAAAGTATTTTTTCCTATAATCATAACAAGTCATGGAAAAATTTACGGAAAATGTCTTTGAAAGAAAAACGTAAATAAAGTATGCTGATTTGCACTAATTAAAATTGCTAGTTATTGCATTTTTATGCATTGCATTTTCAGAGCATACATTTTCAGGGGATGAAATTCAACAGTGAACAATATATTTAAGCTGTGAATAAATCAATTAAAAATAAATCATACCCAAAAATATGGAAAAAAAACTGAAACTGAAAATTGCCTGTTGAATATTATAGTATATTTTTAAACAGGCTGAATTCTGGAAGGTGAATATGAATTGTTGGATTTTTAATAATTAAATTGTGTAATTCTTTCAATTATTCACACCCAAAATATACAATGTTGCATTTCAGCTCCTAAAAATGAAAGGCCTGAAAAATCAATGCATTAAAATGGAATGCAGTGCATTTTCTTCTTGTTTTTCTTTTTTCCAAGGATATTTGTCATTATTTTACCTTTTATAGGTCTACTGAAATGTTGGATTTGGTGAAAAGGTGAAGGAAAAGGTGTCTTCACTTTTTCCGTGCCTTGGAATTAAACAGGCTTTTTCATTGTCACACTAATTGATCTTTACACTTATGAACATATACACAGACACAAGAAAGTCTTAATTATGACTTCAGGAGGTCTTAAATTTGTTGACGGAAAGACCAGAATTGCGATATGGCTTAATGTGACGATTAAACTTCAAAAGGCGATGATTTCATTAAAGGGATAGTTCAGACCAAAAATGAAAATTTGCTGTTTATTTACTCACTCTCGGGCAATCTAAGATTTGGTTGACTTTTTTTCTTCAGCGGAACAGTAAAGAAGATTTTTAGGGGAAACCGTTATCCTTGGCAATTCATACAATGCACGTCTATGGCTGCTGTTTTTTGAGTGTCAAAAAAACAAACAGATCAGACGAGACCAAATCAATACCCATGGCTCCTGAGGATACATTAAAGTGTTATGAAGTGAAACATTTGTTCTGTGTAAGAAAATGAACACAATTTCTGAGATTAACATACATTTTTACTTTATTTGCGATCGCTGTAATGACTCAGAGGAAGATTGTTCGCTGCATATTAGGCCTGTGCGTTCATAACCTGTCGTGTCTCTTCCAGTGATGAAATTACATTCCACTTCTGCGTACTGTTCCGCACTCAAAAAACCCAGAAAAACATGTCTACACACGAAGAAGCTCATAAACAGATGATTACGATAGTATATGATTTGTATGTGATTGTCATGAGATTAAGGGTATTTTAATAACAATAAAGGATTTTTACACAAGTAATACAAAACAGGTGCAGCGATTATCTACTTATAAAGGCTATAAATTACGCCTTTTATTTATTTTCAGTTCCACAGTTACAGAAACGGAGCTATAGACACAATAAATGCACATGAAACATACTGACGTCTTCAACATTCGGCCTAATAAAAATGAACGCTCAAGCGTGTTCACTTTGGTGAGAAACACACCTTTTAATTTTTTAAATGAATCTTTATGAACAAATAATGACTTAAACATAATATTCTCACTTACTGTAGTGAGATATTCGCCTCCTTTCATGCGGCATGTGAATCAATTATATTTTCCTGTTTAATATTTGCAGCACGAAAATAATAACGAATAAATATTTGAGTGCATGTTGAAAATAAAACAGAACAATTTAATACAAACAAGTGTCTCGTGAAATAAATCAAATTGATGTTTAAAAAATCGTCAGTAAGCCTATTGCTGTTTTTCGTGTTAAACGTGAAGAATGACAGGTGCCACATACTTTTTTTAAATTAATTTTTTGGCAGAGTATACAGGTGTAATATATTCAATTTTACTTCATGCAATATAACATGATTTCATTGTCGTAATTTTGACTTAATTCCTAAAATATTATGACACTAATCCTTTTTTTTTTTTTTTTTTAAGAAGGATAAACTGACAAAAATGCTCAACTCACGGTCTTGTGCTGGCTGCTTTGTAGGCTATTTAAAAAACAAACAAACTTGAATTTAACAAACAATGTGTTCCAATCATATTTCTGAATTAAATTAATAAAGAATCAAAACGAAATATGACTATTAAAAAATAAAACTAAACTATTATAATGGCTGCAACAACAGCTGTGTAATGAGGACAGTGACTCGGGCAGAGAAACCTGATTAGCCCCGGGCCGGGCCGTGTAAGGCTCTATATTAGTTCTCTCGTTTCAATTAAAAGCTCCCCCTCAGTTTGGTGAGCACATATAAGTACTACCTACTTTTTACATGGGAGGTAGCAAACTCTGACAGGGTAACAGAGGTCGACAGAACACCGGCCCGGAGCGTAAAGTGCAGTCTGAGTACAGGCCAGAGGGTGGTGCCGCCAATAACTGTAGAACTGTGGACATACTCATTTTTTTTTAATAAAAATATTATATATTATTGTTATAGATACAGACGTTAAATTAATGTTCACATAAGTGTCGTCATTCAGGCTGTTCACAATATGTTTTAGCGCGTACTGTGTTTTATGATATGTTTTAGCTAATTTTTTTAAGCCTAATATTCATGTCTGAATGAATCTGTTCTAGGCTCTTAATTAATCTGTAAACTTTTTAGCTATGAATGTTCAGGCTCATTTTCCTACATAGAAAATCCTAGGCTCCTACAGCCTTAGCAGTTGATAATCGACGGACTGTTATGTTAGGCTAATAAGTCCTGTCATTCGGTTATGTTATATTAATATGTTTCAGCAATCATACAACCATCAGTTGGCTTGGGTTAGGATAGACCTTTCTCTAATGAATTAAACAGTTCGTTATACAGATTGAAAGCCTGAATGGTCTCTCTCCCTCTCTCTTTTTATGGGTGTGTGTTTATGTGTGCGTGGGTGCATGCGCTGGGAGGGGGGCGATTATCAACTACTAATCGAATAATACCCAGTGATTATCGATTATTACTTTTGCTTGAAATACACATTCCTAACCAAGATGGGCATTTAGATGTAATTTGTGTGTGAATTTGTCCATTCAAACACATTACTTCATAGAGAGCTTAATATTTGCGCGAATTCTGAGACATGGGTTTGCATGCTTTGGATGAGCGCATGCACAAAGTCTGTGACTACGCGCGTGAGCGCACGTCCTCTGGATCGTGAATGTTTAAACTGGCAGAGCTTAAATGAGTTTAGGTTTAACACAGATATCAACGTGTGCTGTTCAGGACAGGTCTCAGCTGTGTGCCTGCGCTATCAGCACCCGGGTGATGACGGAATAAATGATTGCTCATATTCCAGCATTGAACGAGTAAATGGTTTGTCCAAGGTTTTTTTTTTTTCATCACTGTTGTGGTAATGTAGCCATTTTTTTGCTGCAGCAACCGGGGAGTAGTTGGGGGTTCGGTGCCTTGCTCAAGGGCACCTCAGTCATGGTATTGAAGGTGGGAGAGAGCGCTGTACATTCACTCCCCCCACCGACAATCCCTGCCGGTACAAGACTCGAACCAACAACCTTTCGGTTACGAGTCCGACTCTCTAACCATTAGGTCACGACTACCCCCTTCTGGAGTTAACCACGCAAAACAATTTTTTAACAAGGGTTAAAAGCAGGCTTAAAAAAGCCTAAATGCTGGGTGTAAATCCTTCAAATTTATTAATTCTCTTTAACTGGTGTGATTTAAGTCATATTGAGATGTCAGTTGTTTGATAAACTCTCTTTCTCTTTATCTCTTTAGCTGGATAATCTCACGCTGATGGAGATCAACACCACACGCTCATTTCTGCTGGACTCTCTGAACTACATGTATAAACTGCGCTCAAACCTGCAGCCGGGCAGAAGTCAGGACTACTGAGATGTTCTCAAATAATAGAGAAATTCTCTAGCAGATCGATCTGTTATTTTTCAGTCTTGTTGCAATATGTAGTAAAACGTAAACAGACTGAAGTTTGCTTTTATGTTCTGAAACAGATATTTGAAAATGTATTATTGATGACTGTATGGAATCATATCTGAACTTGTAACAACTGCTGTGTCTTGGCTTGTACACAGTAACAGACGCTACACTGTAGTTGGCCAGTCTAGTGAAAGAAAAAAAAAAAAGTTTTGACCATTTTTATTTGTATTGTCTAAATAAATTTGTACACTTGTTTTCACACACATTTCAATCTGCTCAGTGTTTTCTGCAAAACTACACAAAATGCCCTCATTTTGCACAAGTTTAACCATGTTCTCATTCAGAAAACACAAGCACACAATATAATTACTTCAAGTGTCACAATATGACTTCAAATATCACACGTTAATCCCATGTGTTAACAATAAGGAGCAAATCAGAATCTCAGGATACTATAAACCGGAGCATGGGTGATTATGAGCTTTGGAAAATGAATCCTATTAATGGGAAATAGGAAGAGGAAGGGGGAGCTATAAAAAAGGGGACTGGGTCAAATGAAAGTGACATGGCCAAGTATGGTGACCCATACTCGGAATTAGTGCTCTGCATTTTTCCCATCCAAAGTGTGCACACACAGCAGTGAACACACACACCCGGAGCAGTGGGCAGCCATTTTTTGCTGCGGCGCCCGGGGAGCAGTTGGGGGTTTGGTGCCTTGCTCAAGGGCACCTCAGTCATGGTATTGAAGGTGGAGAGAGCCCTGTACATACACTGCCCCCACCTACAATCCCTGCCGGTATGAGACCCGAACCCGCAATCTTTCGAGTCCGACACTCTAACCATTAGGCCACGACTTCCCCAAAGTCAAAGGTAGTTAAATACAAAGCACTATAGTTGACCATCTTCTTTGAATTGAATGACCATGAGAGTGGTTGGCCTACATGATCATCTACAGGGTTTTTATACTACTTACACATACAGTACAATTACAGTACACGGTACAAGTACTTTAGATGAGAGAACTTTATTTACTGTACTTAGAATAGTTACTGTAGCAGGTTGTACACCCTCAAACTTGTAACTTGAACTGCATTGTAGCCAAGTACTTCATGCATGTACTGTATTCTTACAAAACTGAGAAATGATTGTCTAGGGGAGGCAAAGTATTTTGTCAGAAGACTAAGAAACTTGGTAATGCTCTTTTTTTCTGCAATACTATAGCACTGTAATGCAAATTGGAAGAGGATACTGAATTTATTTGAACTACAGTAATTAACAGGATACAGTATTTTGTGTTCGTATTAAATTCTTTGGCATTTGAACTTTTCTAGTGCTTTTCGTCGACTGCAAGATCTCTACAGTAGTGTAATGTAATCAAAGTAAACTTTTATTAAAGCTTATTGCTAAATTTCACTGTATCTGCATCCCTTTATGTTGAATACTGTAATAGACATGGATTTGCAAAATGATTCCTGATTCCCCACAAGGAGGTTTTCTTAACAATGTTTTGAATGGATCTCACTAGTGTGCTTTAGGCAGTGAAGTGTTATAAGTCTGTGTATTTGTCAGGTTTGTGTCATCTGATCTGAGGGCAAAGTTTGATTCTGACAATGTTTTTGACTAAAATATTTAACTTTAAGCTGGAAGTCAAACTGTGACCATGGGTAGGCCCTGTACACAGTTGAGTGTCATTGTTCAGATCACAAGACGAAGTTTACAAATTTTTGCTTTCACCATTTTATTCAGGTAACACCTCGTCTACATCTTGCGCACTGTGCTGCAACCTGCAAAGGTATGCACAAAAAAAAGGGATTAAATATTGTTTCATTTGTAGTCACACCTTACTGAAGAATACTTATGATCAAAAAAATAAAAAAAAAGACTTGCTGTCCACTTTATTGTACATCACACAATTTTGAAGCAAAAAAGTGGAGAGTGTGTGACCACCACAATGATGTGTCCCTTCTGGATATAATGAATTCTGTATGTTAAAACATACAGTTTCGTCAGGCAGATGCCGCAAATGTTTTTTTTTTTTCCTACCATTCATTCAATTGTATGTGACAATTCCATTTGAGTTTTGTGAAGGAATTCTGAAATAAAATAAAAATCCAAGATTCTTCAGAACAACAAAAAAAAAAATAGACTTGTAATGATCTGGTATTTTTTTTAAAGTCTGTATAAAAGTGACTATATGTTTTTATCTATTAAGTGTTCCTAGAATTTTGTAAGAGAATTACTGTTGTAAATAAATAAAAAATAAAACAAAGCAAACAAGTTTTTGCAATATTTAATTTTTTTGTCTGAAATTACAGCAATATATCCATAAATACCTAATTACTACACTCAACAAAGAATATATTACATTACAATGAATTCAAACAAGTACATAAAAAAAAGAAAAACAACAAAAAAGAAGAACAAATATAAAAACCCCATGGTTTCACAGCATCTAACATCCTCCATTGAGTTTGGGCGTGACTGTGTGTGTGTGCATTGGGCAGGTTTGTATATGCTCTCATCAGGCAGTGGCAGTGCTTTGTGTGAAGCAGATACACACACACACACAAAGTGATCAAACTGATGGCACGCCTGCTCGGGGTCAGCATAGCCGAAATAAATGACAGTGCAAGCAAACTCCTCACCTGTGCTTCAAAGATGCATTTGAGACACCTCTGTGTCTTACCCTTGCACAATGATCTAAAAATTGCATGTTGGTCTGTTTATAACCGCATGCTGTATGCGGTGCTGTATACATGAGATACATAGGGCACATGTGATGGGGGTTGGGATAAGTGGCAGGAAAACAAACAGGTGTGTCATCCCCAGATTCTACATCATCTAAGAGAATAATATAAAAAAGGTAGAAAATTAAAGATATTACAGGCAGTCAGAATTCATTTAAGGCCCATATTGATGGTTTTTGACAATGACTCGTGGTCATGTTAAAATGCGTCATTCGCAAACAATGGATATATATATATAAAAAAAATAATAAATAATAATTAAAAAAAAAACTTGGCAAACAAGAACGTCTTCGGGCAGAGCAGATTTTTTTTTTTTCTGGAAAAATGTTTGCAATTTTCCAATTAACTCTCAGCAGGACTGACTCAATTCTTCAACTTGCTCAAGCTTTGCTTTCAACATTTTGGCATGCCACCTCTGAAACTTTGGCACAGTAATTGTCAATGGCAAAAATGTTTTGTATGTCAAATTATAATTCTTATTGTACAACAACGTTTATGGATTTAATTTTTGTGCATATCAGTTCCTGACAGACTGTCATCGCTTGAGCTCTCTGTGCACACAGGTGAGATATAGATTTCATAATATCATTCTAGTACAAACGCCCTTTACTTAATTGAAACAGAAATCCAAAAAGAGGCTGCATGCTGCTTCATGACAAAAAAGACAACTCAGTGTAGCAGTCTGGGACTTTGAGAGACAGGTGACCACTAGCCAATGATAAAAGACAGCAGATGTCCTGGGTCCTACATATCAGTGGGTATAACATCAGAATGCAGGACTCAAGTTATCCTGTAATGCACGGCCTTAATGGAAAAATGTTGGCGGTAGGTCCTGGGGCCATTGCTACTGTAGTTCAGGCAAAAAGGAAGTGATGCCATCACTCCATGAGTCCTGAAAGGGTTATTCTGACCAGCAGCAGAGCAAACACCAAAAGTAAACCTTTTGCTTAAAGCCCAAAAGCATTAATATATTAGAAAAAAAATGGCAAGTCTTTTTTCTTCCAAAGAACAATGATTTAAGTAATTAAAAACATACAAAATTAATTTTTTTTTGTTGTCGTTTTGAAATTATTTACAATACAATTCTGAAGCACCTCTTTAAAAAACTTTATTCTAAATCTTGGAATAAAACATTTTCCTTTATTTATTTGATGTTTTTTTTTTCCCTTCCCTAGATCGTAAAGAGTAGTCTGTCATAACACAGTACCTCCAGATAGTTCTTTAGGTTTTTTTTTTTTTGTCTTTAAGTGCATTTCTAGGCGTGACCTCCATGTTAAAGAGATGGCAGGTGGGTTGAGCTGCATTTCGACTGGCATTCTTTCTCTCTATGATGCAGTATGGCTGTCCCTGCAAATTGGAGGCATTCAGAGGCTATGACGTGTGTTCATGTGTGATTTTGTCCACAGGATGGCATCGGAGGGGAGGTCAGTGGATGGCAAATTCGTTGGCCAGATCTTAAGTTCCTCACCATTATTCTCCAGGCTCTTGAGGTGGGCTGAGCATGAGTTGGGTTGGGTTTGGGGTTTTGTAAGGGATGTGGGTGGTTGGTGGTGCCGTAGAGTGTCACCTGGGTGGATAGCCCTTGAAGTGACCCCTAGACCAGGGATTCTGCGGCAGCGTCAGGCACTTTTTAAAGTGCTCCAGCTCTGCCTGTAGGTTCTCCCTCTCTGCCGCAAGCTTCTGCTTCTGAGCCATCAGCTCCTACAGAAAAAATACACACGTTACCTGTGAGACATCACCTGACCAAACAGATATTTTCTGACAGGACCTGGCATTCAGGGCTGGATCTAATATTTCTGGTGTGGAGTCATGATCTAACACTGCATTACATGGTTTATTCTACAGTATTTGTGCATCGCACTCTGCATTCCCATGAATGTGATGTAGAGTGTAATGAAATAAGAGGACAGTCTCTCAACAAAATGTGAACAAAAGTGGTTATAGGAGACACATTTGAAGTGGAAACAGGAATGTGTCTTGGCAGACCATTGAAAAAGCACCGTAATATCATGTATAATTGGGTCTAAGAAAGTTTGCATTTTTTTGTGTGTTTCTTACCCCCATCGAGTGTGACAGCTGTTCAGCTGTTAGACTGAGATTATAGTGATGCGCCTCCAGCCGTCTGCACTGACTGTGAAGAACTTGTCTCTCAATGCTTTGCTCTAGAGTCAAACAGAGAGAAACAGACAGGAAGCGGTAAGACTCCTCAGGTCCTCCTCTTACACTAAGGAAGCCATACACCTTCACACCACAACGTAAGGATTTGCTGTTCTTCTGTTGGCCAGAACTATGATATCCATCAAGCATCAGTACTGACAGGGACACAAACCCGTGAACACACATCTTACCTTCTGCATACTCTTGATATGCTTCAAAGATGGCTTCAATGCCCTGCCACCTAGATGTAGTGGGCTCGTCCTCCTCTGTGTCATCTTCCTCAGACTCCTCTGTGGAGAGCTCCTGGTGAGAAGGGTGTGGGGGGCAGTGCTGTCCGTTGGGCTGCAAAGAAGGAGGGTGTGGGTGGGGTTTGGACCGGCCTGGTGTGGTCTGGAGCTCAGGAATGTTATAATGCACGGATGAATCCACTGCATGGTTCTGTTCTGACATGACCAAGGCACCACCTGATAGAGGAAGAGACGTGTTAGATCTATTAGCTGCTCTGAAAATAAATCTGTTTACACTGAGCATGATAAGATGTTAAAATGAAACCTAATGCTCTGTTCAGCAAACCTATTTTAATTTATGCAAAATGTTCTCTGTGAATTGAACCATGGGTTTTGCGTCGCTAACACCATTCTCTACCACAGTGTTTCCCAACCTTGTTGCTAAAGACACAACAACAGAACACATTTTCAAACCCTTCTTGCTCAAACACACCTGATTCAACTCAACTTGTTATTAAAGAGTCCAAGACATGGCAGAGTCTAAGAGAGCCTGAAAGAGTCTAAGAGTCCTGAAATAGATGGGTCTGATAAGGGAGACATCCATAATGTGTACTGTTAGTGTACCTCCAGGAACAGGGTTGAGAAACACTGCTCTACCAGTTGAGCTGCAAGAATGCTATGACTTGCTGCCTACATAGACAGAAACCTTTTAATACAATAAAAAGTGCACTTTATATATCCGGATGATACTCTCAATTAACCAAAAAAAAATAAAATAGAGAGAGTTGGAATGTTGGATGATTCATACACTCTGCTGCTTCATAAAAACATCTATAGTGTCTGCGTATTCGAAAAAATACTGCTTCTAATCTAAGTGGTAAGTGGTAAGTAAAGTATGCAAACACCATGCGAGTATCATTATGGGAAGCAGAAAGTGTCCGACTAAGCCTACTGAACTTATCAACTTGTTATCTGGGCATTTCAAAACACGTGAATAATTCTAGATACCTTATTTTCTGAATTATGACTTATAGAATGAACATTAGATTCCATTTAACAACACTGTGTTTCTTGCGTACAAATTTAGTCTGATTTTCACATTGATCTAAACAAAAGCAGCAGACGGGCAGAATAAAAATGCAAATTCACTCTCTGACAGTAGGTGGCGCTTTTAAAACAGCAGAAATACAGATGTTACCATGGTTACACCTGTACACAAAGCAGCACTATGCAAGTGCAACAAAACATGTTTCTGAAACCTGTTTGTAGATAGGAAGCCACAGTATTTACATGTATTGAAACAGCCAATCAGATTTTTGTATTTGCTTGGGTGTTTATTAAACAACAAATAAATAGTTAAAAACTATTTTTTCCCAAACACTTGCTTACACTAATTTTTTATTTATTATTTTTTTTTTTGCATTTTAATCTGCACTGAAAAATGCTAGTCCAGAAAATAGATTATTCTCTCCTAATAAAATTATTCAAAACACACCCTAATAATTTTCAAAACCCATCGGAAGGTGTTTTTGCCTTATTAAAGCATTAATTTCACTAATCTTTGATACATTTTTCTAAAGCAGCGGTTAAATAAATGGCCAATGGTAAATTGTAAAAGTCTGCTTAAGTAAATATATCTTCATATTTTGATCTTAAAATATAAATATACACAGTAAGACAATTTGTTGTGGTATCAGACACATGTGACATGTATGTTGCAGAGCACTGGCTGTTTGTGTTCATTTAGATGCAGTCAAATTAAGCATGTTCAGACTTTTAAATCTGTGTTTTTTTTTAAGTCTGTTTTTAAGTCCTGTGTCTGTTTATTGGCACACATAACACATTTTGTGACATATGTAGCTGCAGACTGATTTGTTCCAATCCAGCAACAGCACAACTGTTATATTGCTCTGACCGTAAAGTCACCATGAAATAAAAATGGACAGTTCTTATTTAATTATGGAATATTGTCTTATTTATTATAAATAATTTATCTGTGTACATCATTACTTTTTTAAAAATTCCAATAACCCTCAAAAACTAAAAACATAACAACTTCAACAACACAACAACACCTCTCCTATTATCAAAACACTAAAACAATGGCAGAAAAACTAGTAAAACAAATCAATAAAACAAGATCGCAGCAATAGCAAATTAGAAAAAATGGACAAAATTTCCCACCCTACATTTTTTCTTTTTCAATGAGTTATTTCATACAGATGTGTCACAAAAGGGAAGAAAAGAATATTACAACTTTCATTTTAAGGCGACTTTAATTTAAGTATATAAGCGGTGAAATAACAGAATCTTAAGAGAGATTGAACTGCTAATTACCTTTACTCTTCTGCAGGGCTTTTTGGGTGGACTGCAGTACTGATTCATGGAACTGCTGGGCAAATTCCTCAGCAATGAAACTCTCCCAGGGTTTGGTCTTTCCGTTGACACTAACAGAACTCTCTTTGGTGAACGGGGGCTGTCGCACACTGTTCAGCAGACTAGAGCTCCTGCCAGGGATGCTGTCATTGGCTCGACATTTCTCAGGTAATGCAGCAGGGATGGAAGAGTCTTTCAGTCTCAAGGGATCTGAGAGGGACCTGTGATGATCTGAGTGGGAGAGAGGTTCTGCTGGGGGTTGGGGTACAGACACAGAGGGGGAGGGACTGGGGGGCCGTCCATTCATCAGCTCATCAGATTGGACTGGAGACTGAGAAGACAAGTCTGCAAAATAAATAAATAAATAAATAATTAGAATCATCTAATGTTTGCAGGTTGGTATATTTATGAACGTAGCAAAACATCAGATAGACTCTTGAACAAAGTGGACTGAAGGGACTTTGAAGTTATCTTGAGGGGTGTTTCGTACATCCCTGACAGTGTAACACAGATGCTGTGCATCTCCTGAGGGTCATCCACACAGTGAAACACTCAGTACATGTCATGATAATGAGCTGAGAAAACACAATGATGAACATCTGGAGCTGTCAGCTGTTTTCACACACACTGAAAACACTTCACAGTGTGTACTCACATAACAGGAGTCACTGCATGGACAAAAGCACGTGAACTGACCTGCGCATAGGGTTGCAGGGCTACTGCACAGCGGGTGAGGGTTGTATCTGATGTTGTCTAGAGTCAAGCTCTTCTGTTTTATGGCCTTCAACAACTCCTCAACCCTCTCATTATCTGAAACACAGGAAGAAAAAAAAAGAGCAAGAGAGAGACAGATAGATATTAATGTTATAGCTTGTGAAAGTAATTGTTTGTTTGCTGCCTCTACACTTGGTCCACATCAAGGCTTCTACCACCCCTGCCGGTCCTGCACTTAACTGTATTATATGACTCTGAAGTAAGCTCTAGTGTGAAAATGGCCAGATAAAAAACCCAGAGCCTAAGTAATAACATGATAAACAGCATGAATACCTCTTCTCTGTTGCTGAGTGACGTGGTTGAGGCTGAAAATGGTAAGGAAGCGTTTCTTGTCCTCCAGTTCAGGGCTGTTGTTCATGTCCTCTGGGGTGAAGCGGGTTATTAGTGGGGGAGGTTGCTCTGAAGTAGGCCGCTTGCTCTGAACAGCTGGGAGGGAGGGACTCCTCTCTCTCAGCATGCGCCTCCTCTTCCTCCTCTTCACCTCCATCATCTCCTCCCGACGGGCCAGAGTCGTCAGGTCAAACATCTGCAGAAACTCTACCTTCTGTAGGAAGAGAAGGTTTTTTTCTCAATAAATACTGCTTTACTGGGACACGGTCATTAGAGTCATGATGGAATCATCAAACATTTGATAACTTTGGTAGTAATGCATGATACTATGGTGATTTACCTCAGTGGAATCATCTAGTTTGAGTGGCGGCTGTTCTGCGACCCTCCTGAGATGAGCTCGCACCTCTTCCTCATCACTCTCATCATAGGAGTCATCCAGCTCATAATAATAACCTACAAAGGATATCATTGATCACTCAGCGACTCTTAGAAATGACCTTCAGATGATGTAAGCTTGACCCACTGGATAAAAATGGTACGAATAAAGCCCAGAGTATACTTCAGTTGTATCGTCAAACACTCAGCCTTTGAAAGTATATTCCAATTGATAATGTGCACAAATCCAGGCAGTCGCACTAGAAACTTTTCTTTTTAATGTTCAATCTCCTCTGTTTTTTTATTAACTTTGAAACAATGGCCCAGGCCAGTGTTTCCACTTTGAGGAAACTTACTAATGCAAAAACAAAAAACAAGATGCAATTGGGAGCATTTGTGCATTCAGTATGAGCGGACTATGCCAATGACAACATTTACGTCACACACACTTTACTCATTCTCTGTCATACATGTAAAAACTGAAGCATACTTTGGCCTTAATCTGCAAATATATGGCCATTTTAAGATTTTATTCATTGGCTAATCATGCAATTAAAAGAAGTGTTTGCTATCCAAAAATATTGTAGTATTTAGCTACTAAAAAAATATTACACCTTGTAAATAGTTGTATTTATTTATTTATTTTTTAACTTCTATATTAACTAGGGATGCATGATAAATATCTGCACGATATTAATGCGCATCTCATCAGTTCATTGTTCAGAACCATTGTTCACTGACAAGCTGCGCAAAACCACAATCATATATTGCGTATGTTTTGCGCAGCTTGTCAGTGAACAATGGCTCTGTGTAGTAAATGCTGCTCCATGTGAAAGCGCCCACGTTTACCTCTGATTAAAGAACCGGCTTTACTGACGAGATGCACATTAATATTGTGCCGATATTTATTGTGCATCCCTAATATTAACCCTTACTGTATATAATCTCATTTACTGACACTAAAATATATCATTCATCAGCTAATACCTGCAGTTGGCACTTCTGCTCTTTAAATATCAGCACCAGTTTTACAAAAACAGTAATCGTTGGGATAATCGTTTTTCTGGGCTGCATGAACATTTTCAGCATTTGGCTGGACCGGTTAACTACCTACCTTTCTCTCTGGCTTCCCTGCGTCTTTTCTCCTCCAAGTCCAGTTTGCTGACAGCTCGTCTGTGCTGTTGCAGGAACTCATCGTACACTAACTTGGCATCTGGTGCTAGACGTGAATGGCCCTGGTGGCTTTTAAAAGACCCGCTGGACTTCAGGCCTGCACTCAGCTCTCCGTATGGCCCTGAGAGACTCAGCGGTGCCCTCTGCTGGTTCAGGAAGCTCTGGGTGGATTTTTCCAACTCCGCTAGGAAAGTGTTTGACTCAGAGAACCCACTGGGCTGGATCGGGGGATATTTATCCAGAGTGTCCCTTTTCCGAGATCCCTCTTCCAGCTTTTCAGAAGTGTAATTACGCTCATGTTTGTAGGGGGGTAGGGGAAGCCGGCTGATATCATAGTGACCCAGACTCTGGGGCTCATGCAAAGCACGTCTAGAGTCGGTGGAGGTCTCGATGAGTGATGCGGGGTTCCAGAGCGTGGTTGGTGGTGGGGGAGCATGGTCTTTGTGCTGATGTTTTGGGGAGATGAGAGGGGGTGGAGCTCCCAGGAGAGGATGGGCATCCCTGTCTCTCTCACGATCTCTGCTGTTGGGCTCGTGATGGTTTGGTATAGGTCTAAAAGAGGAAATACATTTTCTAGTCTTAGTAAGAACTGACATTTGCAATGCAACAAAACCACATTACTGTTCCAAGGGAACCTAAACTTATCTCATTTGTATCAGTCTTTTGTAAACTGTAGAAAATGTGAACATGTGAGTCACTCTTTAAAGTCAACTGGATTCATACTAACTCTGACACCCCAACCAAAAACACTAGACTCTGACCAAGAGGACTCAGCAATTTAATTCCATCCATCCATCACCACCCATACCTAATTAGTTTTTCATAATCCAGCATTTCTGTTTACATATATTAAATAATATAAATAATATAAATAATATTAAAGAAAATTATAGTAAAAACTGTAGGAAAAAAGTGTGACTTCTTGTATGTTGTAGGCTGAATTTTTGTCTTTAAGCAACAAATATGTTCAAAGAGCTGAGAATGCAGACATCTGTATGACAACATCCAGTGGAAAATGGCCTTACCTGTGTCCCTCTATATGCAAGTCTGCAATTTCCCCCTGTCTGCCCAGGTCCAGGTGCTGCTCTATGACCTGCTGACGGAACTCTGAAACCTGGTACTGCCTGTCCTCTTTCTCTTGCCGTAGCTTCCGTTGCCGGGCCAACCAGCGCTCTTCCTCATTAGTGCGCTGCAGCATGGTGGCCACTGTCAGACTGCCAGGTCCCGCCCCTCCAGGGCCCAGATACATGCCATGGGCAGAGACAAGGCTGGGCACAGGGTGATTGGTGGAGTTTAGAGAATGGTGAAGTCCAGGCTGGATTGGTTTAGGGGTTGTAAGGGTGGGCTCTTTGGTTTTATCTGGGGGAAATTATAGTCATAATGTTTAGCTGCACAGAATGACAGGTCACACAGGTGAAACAGATAATATAATGCAGTGAAATGTGAAACTTTAGGCAAAATCAGATTCTTTGTCTAACAAGCACACACTGTATTAATTTTGAATGTCAATTGCAACACAACCAATCCCCACGTCATCACAGGTTATTGTACTGTAAGATGGTGGTGATGTTGCTACAAAAGCTATGACAAGACATTTTTTTTTTTTAATGTTTACATTTGTCTTGTTTGTTACATAATTATGATTATGGTGGAAATACATTTATTGAATGAAGTTAACTTGACTGACTGATTCAAATCCACTTGAAGTCAGCATGAAATGGAAGCTCACCCTTATTCATTTGAACTTATTGTGTATAATTAATCCATGCATGTGTTTCTTTTCTTTTTTTAGCTCATAATTAAAATGTCACAACTTGATCTTCCTGTGTAGCAAAAGACTTGTCTATTAGATAATCCAGACTTCTTGCTACTTACATTACATTGCAACTTATAAAATAGAATTATCTGTAGTGGGACCTAGTATAGTGAATCTCACAAAAACATGTCACGTTCCACCCCTAAATTTTAATACCATCCATCATGATGGTAAATTATTTATTATTTTATTTAATTCACATTTCACTGAGTATTTAAACCAGAGTATAAAACTGCTGAAGCTAGTACAACAAAAGATATCCTACTAAGCATTCATAGTGTTTTTGCGGTTCAGTTGGTTTGGCATATGTGAATCAGTGTTCATACCAGGTCTGTTCATAGTGATTCTGTCTGCAGGTTTGGCTCTGTCATCTGGGGGACCTCTCAGCCCATGAAGCTCAGCCAGATAGTGGCTCTCCACAGCCTTCTCTCGTGCTGACCTCTCCTTCTGTCGCTCTATCTCTCTCTCACGTTCTCTCTCTTTTTCCCTTTCTCTCTCCCTCTCTCTCTCTCTCTCACGCTCCAGCTCCTTCTCTCTCTCCCTTTCTCGCTCACGCTCTTTTTCTCGCTCAGCCTCTCGTTCCCGCTCTTTCTCGCGCTCACGCTCACGCTCGCGTTCTCTTTCTCTCTGTCGCAGCTCGTCCTCCATCTGGAGTCTGTGAAGACACAACACACACACTGATGAGCTCAAACTACAGAAACATAGCACAAACTAGGGGTGTGCGATATTGACAAATATAGATATCTCAATATTTTCTGGAATTTTATTGATAATGATAATAAGACATTTTTGTGTTATTGTGCTGACATCTTTAGGACTACCGTGGACAGCTGACTCCTAATGTTTTTGATATTCTTCATATTCTGTGTGGTGGTCAG
The DNA here is from genome assembly GCF_018340385.1 of Cyprinus carpio. Classification (NCBI taxonomy): domain Eukaryota; kingdom Metazoa; phylum Chordata; class Actinopteri; order Cypriniformes; family Cyprinidae; genus Cyprinus; species Cyprinus carpio. The sequence goes on from NC_056589.1 coordinate 11,175,978, forward strand.
TTCACAGCAGTGATAGAAAGTAGCTAATCTTTTTCAATAAGTTTAAATTGATTTTTACCTTTTATGGGCATTTTTTTTTTTTCTATAAGTGTGGATCATCTTTTGAGTCAAATTCTTACATTTAATCAGTTGGTTAGAATAAGACTTTTAGACTTTTACCAGGCAAATTAAATCAGTATCAACAAAATGTATCTTTGCAATGCAAAGGAAACACAGAAGCTGCATCTGAAGTGGCATTTAGATGTATCTGCACACTGTTTAATGCAGCTCAGAGGGACATGGGATGACTTAACCTGCAGTTACAAATACAAATAAACAATATTTTGCTATTTGAAATTATATATATAAAAAACTAAAACCCCCAATAGGTGGCAGCAAGATACTGTTAATAAGTGTGTCATTGTGATTGAACCAAATTAATTTTGAATTAATGTAAATTAATTAAAATTAATTTCATATATAAATGTCAAATTGCACATCATTAAAACAACAATTATAATATTATCGCAGACGATATACAGTAGCGGAAATATGTGTTTTTGTTTGTTTGTGAATCTCATTGTTGGTAAAGCTACTTCTAAAGTTTGTGCTGCAACAAGCAATTCATAAATAATAAACTAGTCCGTCAAACTACAGTCAAGCTCCCCTTTTGAAGTTACACTACAAGCCATTAATAAAGAACATCTAACTGCATTAAAGCAGTTCAAAATGGGTAATATTTTTTAATTAGATGCAGTCAGAGCACTACTAATTATAATGTTCTTGATAGTATATTTAAAATATTATAATGATTATCATTAATTTGTACACAATAAAACAATAATACTGAATAATTTTGTGTACAACAAATTCACTAAAATTAATCAGTCTCCCCAGGACAACATATTTAGAATTTTTTTTAGATATATTTTTTTCTGTTTACGTCAAGATGTCATTGTGTTTCTTTGTACCTCTCTGACAAGCGCTCCGACTGTAGGCTGGACAGTGACGGGTGGCCTAGGTCTCCAGGGTAACGCACCCCAGGCAGGTGCATGTGTACCGCAGATGGGTGAAGAGGAGGTAGAGCACCCCCTGCAGGTAGCGGATAGAACGGTGACCTCATCGCTGACAGACAGAATGGATCATCCATTCTAAGAGAGTTAAAATAAGAAGAAACTTAGACAGCTATAAATAAGCCATTCATAGTTTGATTTCTTGAAAGAATTTAAACACTGCAGCTCTTTCTAAACATTGATCTGTTTATCTGAGCATTCTGACCAGCCCCACACAGCAATACTGATTCAAATTGAGTTTAGGGCTGTTTGGCCAACAAGTGGCTGAATTGGGAGTTGTTTTGGGAAAGGTGCCATTGTGGAGATGTGGTGGTACAAAAATTAATTACATGATCACCTTTAGTCTGTTCTGTGCAGTACATTAAGCCCCACTCACACCGAGAACAGTAACTATAAAGATAACTATAATGATAAATGTATTAGTGTTCTATATATTAATATTCTGTTTTTATAAGCACTTGCTGCAGTTATGTGGCATGCTGCCACTTTAAATTCTCAAGCTCTTTAAAACTGTGTGGAATCTGATTGGCTGTAAATAATTTTATCATTCATCAGTCGTTATTTTATAGTTGTGGTGTGGAATTCCTTATTCTAATAGAATTAGGTGATTATTATTGATTGACTGTTAAAACTTTATAGTTATAGTTATCATCCTTTATCTTCCATGTCATTGCTATAAGAACTAAAACAGAATAAAACAGTATCCTGTCCCCATTAATGCTCAAGTTTTTGGTGAATAACTAGGATTACAGTGTTGAATAGACTACTATAATGGTGCTTTTTGGAGCAGAACAGAATAAATTGCCATTCATATTCTTGTATGCAAATAAGCAGTGTGAACATTCTGCTTAATGTCTTATGTTGTGTTTCATGAAAGAAAGACAGTCACGCAGATTGGAAACAACCTGACAGTGAGTAAATAAGAACAGAATCTTCACTTAATTTGCTTTAGTTGACAGTAAATCTCAAATCTCAGCTAATATCTCCAGGGTTTTAAATGTGTTATTCGTTGCATGTTTGTGTACCTGTAGTGTGAGAAGGAGGGGTGGGGAAGATATCCAGGATGGTAGTAAGCAGCAGCAGCTGCAGCAGTGGCAGGATCAAGCCCCAGAGGTAAAGACGGCATGCGTAGCTCCTCGGCTGTGGCATAAGGACGAAACCCCCTCAGATATTCCTCAGGAACACTGCCCGGGGGCACAGCATGGGGCATCTGACGGGGCAGGCTGTCAGGGAAATAGAGGAAAAGAATTTAAAGCAATATAACCAATAAAAAAAAAAGAAAGAAATAATAAAAAAAAGAATGATGTCATGTTGTGTCTGAAAAAGGGATGGCAGGTTTTAGGGCCTCTCCACACACCTCAAAATTTTTAACATAGAAAGGTAACACTTTACAATAAGTTTCTATTTGTTAAAATGAATTAACATTGACTGACAATGAATAATCTTTATTAATCTAATTTCAGCATTTTCATAAACCATTATTAAAATATGTTCCAAATTATTTACTGGACCTGAGCTAATATTAAACAGTTATCTAACCAGTGTTTTCCCATTAATTACCAAGATTGTGGTGGCCTGCATCTAATCTGCCCTGCCACAGTTTCATAATGAACCGAAAATATTTCATAACATAAAAAAATCTCTAAAATCCAAACAGCTATGTGACTTACAGTAGTGTGCTTATCAAATCACACATTTAAGTAGGCAGGCTAAAACAGTCTGACATGCTGTGTTTCAGACTGGCTGTGTTCATTGTGCATGTTGTTGAAAGATCTTTACATCTGTGTTACCCCTGGAACAATGTATTCCTTGAACTGACAATGCAATTAAATCGAGTTCAGGCTGATTGTTCAGTAAAAGACTAAAGGCCTACCAGTGAAGTAAATATCCCACAGTTTGTAAGTAATACTTACTTAAGAGGTTGAAAGCGTGAGTCCTGCATCACAGACGTGGGCGTCAAGCCAAATGCGTAAGGGTTTCCAATTAGGTGGGCCGGGACAGTGGGACCCACTTTCTCTTGGGTAGAAGCAGCCTCTGAACTTAACCTGTCCCGGCTGACTCCACGAGGACCTGATTCAGCCTAGACAGACAAGAGAGGAGCATTTTGTTTGAGAAGTGCGCTATAACAGCTTCACATGCTGCCCATGTTTGCCAAGCAAACTCCAAAATGTACAGCACTTCTCAGATGTGCCTAAAAAATTCAACACAGCATGTTTTTTCTCATGTAAAAATAACAATTTTGAATTGTTCATTTGGGCCATTCCAGTTCGATTTCCAATAATAGTTAAAGTAAATAGCAAATAATAGTAAAAGTCTTCTGATTTCAGGGGTTAAAGCAAAAAAAAATCTTGAGCCTGAACTTTTTTTTCCGGGGTTTGGGGGTTGGGGTGGAGGACACATTCACAGGGTTATTTGGCAAACGAAAAAAAGAAAATTATTTTCCTTTAAACTAATTAGTATCTGCCATTAATATTAGCCCTTAGGCTCAGACTACAGATTATGGTGGGATATTTGAAACAGCAATACCAAGAAAGGTTACTCACTACAATATGGTGCAAACACATGTAACATTTAGGATGCTTTTGAATTTTGCTGGGTATTGTTTTACAAGATGCTCAAAAAGAAATAATGGTAAAATAAACACTAGGAAATTAATATAAAATAGGAAATATACAAAGACAGTTTACTACAGAAAATTACAGTTCAGTTCAAATAACAACAAAAACATTAAAATGGTCCAAGAACGGGTAACTTAAACAGGGTTTGTACAGACACTGCAAAATTAAATTCCAGGACTTTTAAGGACTTGGAATTTAAATAGTGCTTTTTTGGTTTTTAAGGACTAAAAATCAGATCCCACTTACCAATCAATATTATTATTACCTTTCAAATTCTAATAAATAAACTAGTAAAACAAAATGGTACAAATCAAGTGCAGCACATTCAAAGAATGCAATGACTGTGGAAACTTTAAACTTATGAGGCAATAATAATTGGCCTCAAATAAAGTATCAAAACCAAGTACATGGTTTAACTAAACAACACTGTTAAATAAACAATATATAATATACCTATATTATAACAAATACCTGCAGAGGACGCCAACAGCCTTAATTGTGATGTTTCATGTGATTCAAGGATGTTTAAATCCATTTAATTTTAATATTTGGCCACATGCAAAGTAAGAAACTTTTATTTTGAAATCGCGATGTACAATAAATCTCATATTTAGAAACATGTTGATGTGTTCTCCTGTGTTGTCATAGGTTTAAATGATTTATGTTACAAATCAAGCCAGTTTTCCCAGATGAATGTTAATTAAGGGACCCAAACTTACCGCATATGCAGAGGAAGAGTTTAGCCCCTTTCACAAATACAGTCTTTACTGGTAATTACCATGAAGAGATCATGTGTAAACATGCCATTTTCAAAAATCCCAGAAAATTCGTTCTGGCAATCATATCGTTCTCATGGAGATGACGTGATTACTCTGAGCTGTTTACAAAGCTCTGCTGGTTTTTTAAAAGCTCTTCTATTTAAATATGGCTCTAGATGAAAATCTTTGACCACTGCGCCTTGCATCTTTTTCAATGTGTCGCGGTCGAGACCCAGGATTCTTTTCCATTTAATAGATAATGCGCGTCTCGTGTTTATAAGAGCAAAAACTTCTGATTGGCTAGTAATGTTAGTTTGGTTGAGAGTGAAAGCTGTGTTCCTCATACATTGGTAGGCGAACTCATGAACTCGAACGTGATATCAAAAAGTGTTTTTAAATGTAGGACGACTTTTTTCCCTGCAGCCAAACACCGCATGCCGGAGATCCGGCACAGTGCTGGAAAACTTTAAGCCCTGTGATTTTTTTGAACCAAGGTGTTTAAGACAAAGAAGATATGATGTGTTATGTGCACATGATATGTGCAGTGTTGGTGTTCCTGTTGTACACACAGTTCGTCAGTGCTACAGTAAAGCCACATACAGAGGACCACTAACTACAGGCAACATCAAATATGAAACACCTTTAAATGTTATGACTTCCTCTCCCACGCCTCTTGCTGTATAACACGTTTCACTTAGCAACAAAGCAACCTCAAACTGCGCACCCACATGCACCCCTTGATCTGTGTCTTCCTCTCTTAATGCTCCTGTGAACTCTTGCAAGTGGAGAGGGAGGTGTCCGATGGGCAGCCAGGCAGAAAAGTGGTTCAGGTATGACAAAAGAAGTCAAAATCACAGATTAGTGAAGTAAATCTGAGATGTACGTACCCACCCTGATCCTGATTTTTTGATCAACAGACTGTCTGAGAAGGCAAAGACCTTGCCATTAGCCACATTGCTTTTTCTTTGTTTGTGGAGAGGCTAATGACATTTAACTGCAGCTTACAGAGGTTACTGAAATCCATAAAGCACCATTAGCAGAGTCTGAAGGACATTTCTGCACTTCTCAGTTAACACTGACATAAATCAAGATAAACAAGATCTTTGGGTCTGTCAAATGCTGTGAACGTCTTCCATTTTATCTCTCTCCTTCACTATAACTGCTGGTTGTTTGTTTAAGCAATAAACTATGAGAAGTTGTGCTATATTGAGAGTATAGATGCAGTTTAAGGAAGCTGTTAGAATCTCAAAAAAAAATAAAAAATACCCTAAAAGGTACTAATATGTACACTTAGGATACTAATCTGTATGATTTAGGGGTAAATATGGCATATAGATATTATATTTATATTTTGTACCTTAGGATACCACCATAGCGATAGTTTTGTACCTTTGAACGTTTTGTACATGTCCAAGTAAAATAATAATAATAATAACAATAATAATAAAAATAGAGTAATGTTGCGGTGACTGGGAGGGAACACATTCGGTTGACTTAGTTTTGTCATGGCCACGACATGTTAACTCATAGGAACATTATATTAAATCATGGCCACAAGATAATTTTGTCAAGGTACTGTAACTAGCCATGAGTTTAATGTGTAAACAAACCTGCATGACCACAGCAAACAGTTATCAGAAATTAATATTTTTAATAAATTAACATTTTATTTTGGATTAAAAAATTACAAAAAGTTTGTAAAATTAATAAATGATTATATTAACCTAACCTAACACTATTATACTAGCCTATATGGTGCACAAAGTTAAGACATTTTTATCCATCCCATTTCACAGTCTTTTAAATTCATGCACTTTAAATTTATTAACTGATCATATCAGTCACATACTGGTGTAGACTATAAGCCTACAAGAAATACTGTCATACATTAAAAAATTTATAAGCATTACTGTTGGTCATTTTGGGTTTTTTATCTTTTTTTTTTCTCACATTACACAAAGAGCTGATTTTAGGGTGAAATACGACCCAGGGAGCTTCCTGAGATTTACCCATCTTTGTGTGATTCATTCAATCCTGATAGTTTAAAATTCATCTCTGTCATTTTAAAGAATTAAATCATCACTTTTTTATGGCTATTTGTTACAAAAATCCAAAACAAGACAGGATGTAATAATATATAAATGGTAACTCTAACGCCCTCTTCTGGTCATTGACTGCATTACATACAAGCTCTGTTTATACATGTCGGTGTACTAGCCAGAGTTTGGGGACAAATTTGTGACAAAGGTTCTGACTAAGCCTCAGGACCTCAATTAAAATAATAATAATAATACATTTTTAAAATCATGAAAACAAAAACAAGTTTTTACTGTTTTCTTTGGTCGGTTGGTTGATTGGTATGGTTCAGGTGAGACTATAGTAATTATAATTAACCTTTTAAAATCAACATAAGTATATGACGTCCTCTTTTATAGAGCTACATAAATATATGTGTGTGTACAAGGTGACAGGTGTGCGGTGGGGCTTATGCACATTAAAAATGAAAGAGGAGTGTGTTGTGATGGAGCCCAGGGTTGCCTGATACCTGGCTCCTCTGTTTCTCTCTCTCTCTCTCTCTCTGTCTGCCTCAGTGGCTTTTTTCTGGCAGACAGTCAGGCAGGAAATGACACCAGCTCAGTATAGTGAAAACCCCACACACACTTCACATCTTGGTAAAACTCATACATGTGTGACAACTATTGAGAAAAATTATAAAGAATTGTTCAGCGAGCGGAAAGAGAGTTTGTAAATCATGACAGTATCTCACTCTGCTGGCTTATGTAACTAGAGGATCAGGGGTCGAGGTACTCGGGGATATCTATAGAGCCTTAGTTTATGGGATTAACCCCCCCTTCATGCACACACACTCAGCAATAATAAGGGTTGAGCAGCAGACAGAGAGCTCTTTGTTCAGTGTATGTGTGTGTGTGTGTGTGTGTGAGCTATGGCCTGAGCACCTCTGCCCCTCACCCTCAACTATACCGACCCAGAATCTTTCAGTATGTGCAGTTGAAACCATCCTTTCATAAACGGTGATGTCAGAGGTGTTCAAACACTACCTCAGCTGGAACAACACACAGACAGGGTTGATCAGAGACCAGAGCTGGAGCAGAACGCTGCATCTCTAGCTCAGTCTGGATCACAGATCTCACAGATGAGTGCCAGCTTCCTTTCAGTGAAAAAAAGCACCCCAGTTTCTCAGGTTGAGAGTAGCAGTAGCCAGAGGTATCAGATAAGTGGGATTAGAGGATGACCGTAATCCTTAATCAAAACGAGTGCGCACACACACTTACTACGGGTGTCTGAAGGGGGGTGAGGGCACAGATGTTTAGTGTCATTGCAGGGCCATTGTTTAACACTGGGGGGCAGAGGGTGTGTGTATAATGAGGGGGGTGTTGGTCCTGTTGTCGGCTGTGTATTGCCCAAAACATATTGCCCAACACTGTGATTCACAAGGCAAATGAAAATCCAGCACTGTACATGTTTGTGAATAAAGCAATAAGCCACTTTTTCTGCCACAAACAACTTCAAGTGCTCAGGCATGTTGCTTCAATAAAGCTATATGGTATGGTACAATTTTCAGTGCCCATAACTCCAGTCTTCAGTGTCACACGCTCCTTCAAGAATTATTCTAATATGCTGAATTAGTGCTCAAGTAACATATCTAATTATTATAGTTTAAACCTCTCAATTTTGTGGAAATTGTGATACTTAAAAAAAATAATAAAGTTATTATTATTAATTATTTGAAACAGATTTTTGTAAATCATTATTATGCAGTGTTATACAGATAGACATAGACATGTGATGAAGCCGGGGAGAATTCTACATGCTCTGTGCTTTTTCAGCTCCCTACCTAAACTGCATGTTAAGGTTCCTGACAAGAAGACTGGTCTATAAGGAAGATAATAAAATGATGTTGCCTTCTAAGACTCTGTTAGCATGTTACAAAGCTGTCTATGTATCAGTATGACGACTCTCTAGGGTTTTGATGATTTCATGATTAACTTTACCTCTCGTACATGTCGGCTCTCACTCCTCCACAGGCCGTTGATGGTTTTGGTGGGTGCTATGGTGACAACAGGTGGGGTACTGGGTATGCTGTGGCCCCCAGGAGGCACTATAACTGGACCCATGGGGCCCCGCTTGGGCGTACTGACTGGGGAGCTGTGGTTAGTGGCCGGAGATGAGACAGGAGATGACTCGCTGCTGATGGAAGATCCTGATAAATGACAGGAAACAGGAGAGAATCAGTCATTTTGTAATCAACTTGCCATTTATATGGAGATTGTGGCTTATAAATAAAAGCAAACTCAAAGCCACATTGCAAACACATTGCACCAGCTTCTTACGCATCTCTTCCCTTAAAGCTGTGTGCGCACCAGTTTATTTTTGACTAGTCCAGTTTGAAGTGGAAAGGACATACTATATAAATATAAATGTCTCCTGGAGGAGTGGAAAGACAGACACACAGCCTACGGCAAACATTAGATGGAGACAGTGAACGGGGAGGAGCATTTATGAAGAGAGATGACAGGAAAAGCTCTGACGAGAGAAAAACGTCAAAAAAGTCCTGTGTGTTCCTCCTGAATTCTTTATCTGCATGGACATCCAGCCAATTACAGTTCAGTGCTTAATCATCACTCTCTAAAGTTGTCATCATTAGTACATATCTACACACACATCTGTCTCTCAGTCTATCCGCTGTGAGAGGTGAGCAGGGTCTAACATTACACTAGCCAATGCACAAAAAACTCCATGCTAAGCAGAATATAGCCTCAGTCACATTAAATTTGCTAAAAAAAATATAGCCTCCCTCATAGATGATGCTAAGCAGAATATAGATGTTGCAAATTAAAGGGGTCATTATTGTTGTGTAAAAAGAACATTATTGAAACGAAATTGTGTTTATGCAGTTTAAGGTTTAAAAAACACATTATTTTCCACATACTGTACATTATTGTTTCTCCTCTATGCCCCACCTTCTGAAACGTGTCGATTTTTACAAAGCTCATCGCTCTGAAAAGCGAGGTATGCTGTGATTGGCCAGCTATCCAGCGCATTGTGATTGGCCGAATCCCTCAAGCGTGTGACAGAAATGTTACGCCTGCGCTCACTCGAAAATTATACAATCTAATTCAGATTAAAAACTGCTCATGTTGCCTGTATGCAGCATCTTTGTTTGGATCATGATTAAAATGCAGTGGTTGCCTCTAATGTTAAATGGAAAGAGCACATACAAAGCCTTATTTTGTTTAAATGAAGATATGTTTTTGATTTGTATTATTTATTTGATTTAGGGCTTGTTTTAAAATTTCAATTTAGTTTTGTCATTTTCATTTACATTCTATTTCAATTTTGTCATTTAGCAGACACTTTTATCCAAAGCGACTTACAAATGAGGACAGAGGAAGCAATCAAAACCAACAAAAGAACAATAATGTGCAAGTGCTATATTAGTATATTATTATAGTTATATTTAAATTTCACAAAGAAATGTGCAGCATTTTGTCCAAGCAATAATAAAAGTAAGGACACATCAACACAGTTAATTTTGGGCTAGGTGAAGCACTTATCTTAAATCTCATTTTGTTGTTGTTTAAAAAAATTAAATAAAATTGTGTAATCAAAAGGGTTAGTCGAATCGACTCACCCTCGTGAGTAATATATATGCACATCCTCTGGCACACCCCCTGGCACACACCTTCCTACACAACTTCCTTTACTTTAAATGTAAGATCAATGTTACAAAATATATATGCACATCCTCTGGCACACCCCTGGGGACCCACTGTCCTGCAGAACTTTTTTTTTTTTTCTTCCTTTTTAGACTTAAAGAATGTTTTCTCAGGTAACCTAAAAATGTGCTTTATTATTATTATTATTATATCTTCTGAATTAACTGCTTGTTTACAGTAACAACACATGGCAGAACAACATGCAACTTCAACACAGTTTGTGGTTGTTGGGCTAGGTGAAGCATATCAAGCTTATTTGTATAGCACATTCCCTTCAATTTGTTTAGGGTTGGTGTTTATGACAAATGTTGTTTATAATCTTAAAGGGTTAGTTCATCCAAATATTAAAAATATAAAATAAAATAATTAATGAAATCTTATGTAATTTCAGAAACAAAAAATAAAAAACAAAAAAAAACTTATACAAATACTGAAATTTTAGGTTATTTCTGAAAGTATTAATAAAATACACAAAAACACTTATACACAGTGACTGATCTGTGTTCTTTTTTCCCTCTCTTGCTTTCAATAATGCTAATTTTACCTGCCGCAGAAAATATGCCACACAAAATCGCAAAAGCCTTAATTAAAACATAACAGAGTAATGATTCTTAGTTCAAGTTAGGTATGATTAAATGAATGACTTGCACTTCAGTAAATGAATCTAATTAATTCAGCAAACTAAAAAAAACAAGCTCATAAGAATTATTTGTTGTGTTTGCATTGGCACAAAAAATGCACATTCAATGGCTTGTTTCTGATAATGTCTTAAAAATTGAGCAGGATAATAATCTGAATAAGAACTACTTTTCAGTCATCTCAGCCCTGTTCGAGTGTCAAGACATTCAAGCCCGGATGATGTCTGTAAAACAGGCCTCTCTTGAGGGAAGCCATTAGGAGCTGGCATTCTCTAAAGAAAGCTTTTAAGAGAAATGCCACAAAGGTTTCTGTCAACAGCAAGGGAGGAGCAAAGGTGAATGGAGGTGAGGAGCCACTTGCTGCAGTAATTACAGCTGCACACCATTAAACATGCATGCAGAGAGATAGAGCAAAAGAGAGGGGGAGAGAGGGAGAGAGAGTGAGAGAGTGAGAGTGAGTCCACCACAGCAATTAGCAGCTGAGTCCCAGTAAAGACCCGAGTGTCTCCTCCTGTCTCATTCAGTCAATTAACACAGGCTGACTATTGCATGCATACACACACGCACACACACACACACACACACACATTGGCCTCTCTTTCCACTGAAATAGGGCTGCAACAAATGATTATTTTGAAAGGTTATGATGGTTAAAAGGTTGTATTAGTGCTAACTAAAAATAAACTTTTTAAAAATCCATTTTACTGAGCTTCAAGTCTTTTTTTTGAAGGGGCCAGATATATATGTATATGTATATGTGTGTGTATATATATATATATATATATATATATATATATATATATATACTCTTGAATAAAGAGAGAGAGAGAGAGAGAGAGAGAGAGAGAGAGAGAGAGAGAGATCAAACCACTGTTGATATTTCAGCCCTAAACTGAAACTGAAGCTCTTGAATAAGTGATTTGGAGCACTCTACATGAGTAGCAACTCGTGAAGTGAATGAACGATTCGACCCACAATAGATTCCAATACAAGCAGCCTGAGAGGAATGATCTGGCACTCTAATAAGCAGAAATATACAAAGCACACACAAAATTGCTTGAAAACAGACTGTATTTTAATTGTGATTTATTTATTTATTTATTTTTTTGATACATTTCAGAATTTAATTGTGTAATTGTAAATATATAATCAACATATCTCTGGTTACAACTGTCATCTTGGATTTACTTTTTGCATTATGGTATTGCCTTATGCATGATGGATGGATTTGGACAAAAATAAGGTATGGGATGAGGCCTACCTTTTTTAACCTTTCCTGTCAAAAGTGTAATGCCTATGACGCCTTATACTGCTGCCTACTGAGGCAGTTCGCTATTACACAAGAGTGTGGTGATGCCTGTAGTCATCACTGATATAGCTGAGTGAATAATTCAGCAGGACTGCAGGCACATGTGCAGCGAGACACTCCCCACCCCCTGCCCTTACAGCTTTCTTCTCTTTTATTCACTCCGGCATGGGCTCATCCATCAAACATCATCATCCTCCTGCAGTTCCTGTGAGTGTGGATCTGTCAGACACATTCATATTTTATGTATCTTCACAGCATTAGCACTAATTTACTGCACCAAACATCATCACAAGAGAATGTGTGTTTGAAGGAGAGGCAGACATCAGATCTCTCTCAAGCAGGTTTTATGGCTGTCTTTTCTTTCAACTGAAACACACACATGAGCAGATGGGCCTCTCATTGACACACACACCATCTGAGTCAAACTGGTATGCTTTTATGAGATGCTAATGATATTCAAATGTATTCAGTGCAATGCGTCTGTGCAAGCTGCTCTCAGAGGATGCTGTGCCCATATATGGACTAGAGGTTCCAACACTTCCTGTCATGCTCTGAATGCCACTAAAATGGATAGATTTCACACTGCAGAGAAAAAGAGGGACTGTGTGTGTGTGTGTGTGTGTGTGTGTGTGTGTGTGTGTGTGTGTGTGTGTGTGTGTGTGTGTGTGTGTGTGTGTCCGTCCGTGTGATTAATGTTTATCTCTGTTCTCTAAAGGGTTTGTCTATTAACCCACCTCTGCCTCACACTGACCGCACACACACACACGCGTTTCAGGCTGCATTAGAACAGCATCAGCAGTTAATTAAACAGCCCATTTCACACCTGGTGTGAAAGCAGAACTCAACACACCTCAGTCCATATGCTGCCCTGTGCACAAACACAAACACACACATGATTGTTTTTTGGTGCGCTCACATTGTTCATTCCGTGAAACAGTAGATATCACGACCATTCTGAACAAACAGACATCAGGTCTGTTCTTTCCACAGCAGGATCTCAATTGAGATGAAATCACATAAAGGCCTAATTCTATGCATTCTACATAGGTAGCAAATCCACACACCACACAAATAGTGCACAAGGGACCAAATTTACAACTGATTCAAGTAGTTTGGAAATTAGATCCTGATACTGTAATGAAGCATAAAAATACACAGCACACAAAAATAGCCATTTTTATATACTGACATAATATTTTAAGAAATATAAATATACATACGTTTATTAAAATGAATAAAAACACAAATATTTTCTATGGACATTTATATTTTCTAACTTAATCTTCCTTAGAAAACAGTAAATTTGGGATAGTTTCCCTAAAAATGAAAACTCATAATCTACTCCAAACCTGTATGCATTTCTTTCTTCTGTGGAACACAAAAGAACATATTTTGAAAAATGTTTCTTCTTTTATGTAACAGAGCAGAAAGAAATGCATACAGGCGTGGACAGGTAAATGCTGAAAAAATTATATTTTAGGGGGATCTCTTTGACATGTTATTTCAATTCACCCCCACACAAAATATTTACTGATATGCTTTACTATAAAATAAAGTTACATTTAATTAAACTGGCCTATTATCTATTATTTTCAGCATAGAATTATAATTCAGCTCTGTTTATCTAGCTTTATCCACCATCCTTACTGGATGTTTTCACTGAGTCTGTCAAATTTTAGGACTGCCCTATTCCCAAGCAATATCTAAAATGATTGCACTATCTGAAGCTTGTGATGCCACTTACCTTTTGGAACAGCCTTCTCATCAGGAGCATATGTATAACGACTTAAAATGTCACCAGTTTGTAAAACAGAGCCACCATCACTTATGTGAGTGTGACGGTGTGCTTATGTGTGTGTGTATTTATCCAGCCGGTTTCTCCAGATGGAGGGCTACAAAAAACAGGGTACCCCCCTACCCCCTAGGGCTACGCCTGCCACTCTCTCCTCTCAACCAGAAGTAGAGACTCACTCCTCCCCTCTACTCCTGTGTCTCTGTCTCTGCTGGATAAAGGATGAGCCCTTTAATATCCAAGTCCACATGGAGCAGTTAATTAATCACACACACCACACCTGCTGTGAGCGAGACAGATTGGCCATGTTCAGAAAGGAATACTTGTGTACTGCATACTGCAACTATTTTTTCCCAATAGTGTCTAGCATGCAACAGTAAACATTTGACATTCATGTTGCATCCAATTATCTTAGACATAAATGGTTGAATAGCATTTGTAATCCAATACTGAGTATACAATAAGGTTAAACTGACCACCCCCTCATTATCATATTGGAAGAGGAAATATAACTGTGAAATATAGATAAAAATAACTATGAAAACTAGGGATGCACCGATGTATCGCCCGCCGATATGTATCGCCCGCGGATATTTATAGACCGATTTTTGATTATTTTAAAGCCATCGGCATATTAGAAATAGCATGAAAAAGGCTGATACTGATGGTTTATTAATTAACTGCATGGAGACAATGAGTTGCATGTCTGTTGCATAATCCAACGTTTTTCTTTGGGCAAAATAATTAAATACTTGCCAAAACAAAATAAAAACTGTACAATATATAGTTTGTCAGACAGCATAGAAGAGCCAATGCAAATGTGACGCTGACGCATCCAACGAGTGAAATGCCCGCACTCAGCTGTAAATTCATCATAGGTAAGTCGAAATGACAATCTGAGGATATATCACAAACCGCCAATTAAGCATTAGGCCTACATTTATGTGAAAATGAATGGCAGGTAATATGCAGCTTTTTGTGTGTTTGAAACCAGCAAAAATGGCAGGATCGTGTAGAACACAGATTCACACAAGTTCACATTACGCACCTGCAGCATTTCTGTGAACAGAGAAAATGGAACAAAATCATCTAGGCTACATAAAATGGAATATATTGGCCTATACACAAAATATATTTAACTTAAATCATTAACAGATTAAAAAATGAAAGAAAAAATTGTGCTGAGTTTGGATCATTGTAACGCACTCCGAAGTTTATGGAAAGGAAAGCCATTTTTATTTTGCAAAAGATTTAGTTTTGAATAGTGTCAGCGACTCAAACGCACATACAACATATTTTTACTAACTTGAAATTGCAGCCTGTTCATTATCAAAATAAAATACAGTTAAAGATACATAAAAAGTTACACTGCTCAATTGAAATAGTCCCTACAGTCTGTGCTGTTCAGCGTAACCACCGCCTCACTGTGCTGTTATAGCCTATGTAAAGGATGCTGTTTTATGTCAAAAATGCGAGTGAAGAACAAAGCCTATAGTTTACATAATAAATAATATTTTAGCATTCAGATACGTTGTGAATATGGAAACATTTGGATTTGTGCAGAATGAGAGAGGTAGGCTTCAGTATCGCTTTTAAATTAATTTGTTTTGGCTTACAACTTTAGAGGATTTGTTGTGGAGAGAAGGGAACTAAAATAGCCTAATTGTGTTTGTAATATTTGTAAATATTTTGCATTATTTACCGGTTTTAGCCTACATTATTTCTGAAGGATAATAATAAAATAATAATAATGTATTAATAATTAAATGCGATGTACAGCCTACTAATTTAGGCAGTTTTTTCCTCTCAAAACGCTTATAGGAGTAGTGTTTTTTATCCATGCTGCAAACATTTTTTTAAATATCTTGAAAAAATAGGCCTACTTTAATGTCTTTAAAGCGTTGACAGTATTTTCTTTTGTTTAATACATTTGGTCAAAATCTAGAAAAGATGATGCTATATTGGCTATGAATAAGAGCAAGATAGGCTACCAGGTCAAGACCCTCGTGTTTTCTTTTCTTTTTTATTATTATTAGTACTAGTAGTAGTAGTAGTAGTAGAAGTAGTAGTAGTAGTAGTATAGGCAAAGAAAAAGTTTTAAAAACAACGTTATTAACCAGTATTTTCTCTACTCAAACTGGTTTCGGAACGGTTATAATACAGAAGAACAGAAACGCTCAAATACCAATTCAGCTGGAAGTGAACCAATCAAATTTTTTATTTTTTTTTAACCCCTGCTTTATGAAATTGACCAATATCAGTACTGGAATCAGCCAATAGTTGTTTGTTAAAATTGGTATCGGTGTTGGCCAAAAAAATAAATAAATAAATAAATAAATGAAAATAAATATATTTTCAAAATAAATTCAATAAATTAGTATTATTACTAATTTAATTAATGCATTAGTAAATAAAAATCAAATAAATATTTTATTTAAATCTTGGTATACAACTCAGTTTAAATTAACTGATTATTACATACACAAGTAACTGTTTTACAGATAAATTAAAAAATAAAATAATATAACTCACTAATTTACTTATTCTATAGAACTGGTCCAAACTCCTGTCCCACAACCAAAAAAAAACACATTTAAAAAGCATTTAAGTATTTAAATCTTAGATGTTTACTAAGATATTTCTATTCTCTACTGAAACCCACAATAATTTTTAAAATATTAGTAAGCTTAATATATATAAAATCATCATTTTTGGGGTACTTTTAATTAGGAGGTGGCTATTCCGAACTATTTTGGATTCTTTTAAAAGAATAGTTCAAAAATATTTATTTTATATTTTCTTTGTAAATTATGAAACTATGTTAAAAAATGTGTCCCACATTTTCCATGTGACTACCGAAACAGTGTATGTTTAAGTCCATTGGCTGAGACTGAAATTAACTACACCCCTACATTTATGATCAGGAAATATTTGTGTGTCACTTTCTCTTATAGCTACAGGGTGAGAAAATAGGTCCATCATTTTGAGGTAAATGTGTTTAAAAATCATAAAAATCTGTGTGCAACTCTAAGGAATGTCACTACCAAATACCATTTTTTATGCAATTAAGCACACTTTGAAATCAGTATGATTTTTACCTTTTACAAAGAAAAATTAGAATCAGAATATAACAAATCTCATAAATTACACTTGAAATATTGTCAAAAATGTAATTGTTATTAATTTGCCTCAAAAAATTATTTTTGCAGGTTTTATGCATTCTTTAACAGGAAATCTCACTGCCGGAACGGCATGCTTATGTACACACTCTCTTGCCTCAGCAACTGAAATAAATGAAAGTTCTGGGAAACTGGAAGTCAACCCACACTCTACATGTCATCATTCAGTCACTGTCGCTCACCCGTCTCACTGGCCCAGTCTGTAAACTCCTGCAGCCCACCTACAGCTGTCTGGACTGGAGACAATTCAGACAGATACTGTGAAGAGGCGTTTCTAGAGCTGTTTTTAACAGTGTGAGTGACCTAACCATGTGCATCAACTGTCTGTTTTTAAATGCCACCCACAGATGGGCTACAGATATACAGACTCAATAAGAAACAGAAGGCAAAGTTAACACAGGTGATGAGACACAGCACTAGAGCTGAGCATCAGCAGACTCCACATTGCAATTTATTCTGACCAAGAAGCACCCAACCACTCACAAAGGAAAAAAAAACAATATGGTCAACCAATCAGAGTTTGCTTTTTATTTGACATTTAGGGACAAGTAAATGTGTAACTGGGCATAACTCAAAGATGTGCTTTTGGATATCTTGCTGAATCAAGGCTAAGTGTCTCAATCAAAACCTTTAAAAGCATTTTTCATTCTAGATTCACTGTCAGGTATCTCACAAATTTTGTCAAATTCAGCAGCAGCAGAATGGTCATAATGCAAATTATGCACAGAACAAGAACAATAATCTGGTGAAATCTGAACTGGAACATGACAGGATTTTATTATGGTCTTGCAAATCCAGCATTTTACACACAACATATTAGGACACATAAAATTTAAGTCCAGTGATGTTGTGTGGGTTCACAACATTTCAGACATCTTCACAGCAGGGTGCTGGAGCCATTAACACAAAAGTGTTCTCTATATGGAGAGCTCTTCCTGGGTCTGCTGGAGAGCACTCACACTAGGGGACAAGCAGGAGAAGACAGGAAGCATGTGGTATTCTGGCAGACTGTTAAAGACTGCTTCCCTGCTGAGACGCTGTCTACAAACATAGCTGAGCACCATGTAGAGAATGTGTGTGTGTACCTTCCTCAGGCTACATACACAAATAGCATCCGTGTACACAGACACACGTGATGAACGTATCTGTAGAAAATGTCTCTGTCGGCACACAGTAAGGCAGCAGCATCTGGTCCAAACTGGTTACTTCCTTTCTGAAAGGTATAGTTTACCCAAAAATGAAAATTCTGTTATCATTTACCCACTTCAAGTTGTTGCAAACCTGTATGAATATCTTTCTTCCATTGAACACAAAAGAAGATATTTTGAAGAATGTTGGAAACCAAACAGTTGACGGTAGCCATTGACTTTTTTTTTCCATATATGGCCGTCAGTGGCTACTATCAACTGTTTGGTGACTCGAGGGTGAGTAAATGATGACAGAAATTTTGCTGCATCATTTACTGCATTACTGAGTGCCCACAGAGAGTGTTTTTTTCTACAGATATGTACATTTGGCCTCATTCATGAAACATTCGAAAATATATGAGTAAATTCTGAGTAATTTACACATAAACGGACCTTCCCGAAAACTCTCCTCCGGATTCACAAATACTTCGTAAAGGTCAGATTTGATAGTTAAATGTGTGTATGTTAATGAATTTCAATCATTCGTAAATAGGGCATGCATGCATGCTCATTCACAATTTGCATATTCCCTACCTATGAATTACAGCTACGCAAATGACGCATCTAGGAATGCTGTGGAACCCTTTGGACTCAATTCTCAGGTTTCGCAAGTTATATTGCATAAATGCATAAGAGACCATTATATGCCTAACAATAAATGAATAAATTAAAGTGTGTCCCCCAGAGTGTTTTTGGTCAGCTGACATAATGCCTGGTGCTCTTCTGAAAACGACCAGCTGGTGGTGCATGAGAGAGCTTTGGAAGCACTGCATTTTTCTGGAGTGACGCGTTGTTTGCTATGATTTGGAATATTCAAGGCAGTTACATGTTACGGGTATTTTATTTTGAAGAATATTACTGAATATAAAAATGCAGTTACCAGCAATATTAACTTCTCCATTGTTGTGTTGTACAAGTGATGGTTGGTCAATGTAGTGTTTGTCCTGCAAGTTTAAGATGGAGGGCCCAGCAGATAACATTTATAATCTTGATCATCTTCAATAAAAACCCATCTAACAAAAATGTCAAACACAGATAATCTAATTCAAATGAGAGAGAAGTGTGATTCAAATGTGAAAGAACTCATCTCTCCAAGGGATGGGTGGGTTCTTCTCCATATCTCCATGTGAAATCTAATTGTATTACTTTCTTTTTATCATTGTCTTTTAGCTTAAACAAACCAAAATATTAATACAAAAAATTCAGGCAATAACTTTTTTGGCTATAATATTTTTTTTCTTGAAATAATAATAATAATAATAATAATAATAATAAAACATTTAAAACCTAAGTTAAAAACAAAATACAAAAGTTATTATTATAGCAGTGGGTCTCAATCCCTTTACTTGCACTGCACATTTTGAACATCTCTATTGTCTTTTGAGACACACATTTTAGGTCTTGGAGTCTGATCACTTGAATCAGGAGTATTTGATTAGTAAGGCATACAATGGCTGTGTCTGAAAACTTTCTTGCTGCCCTATCAGATAATGACTTTTCAGACAGCAGTCCTCTCAAAAATGATTTCGGACATACTTCTGAGACAGCATAATAGTTTAATGATCTACAACAAAATAGAGAGCACTCTGGAGATAATTAATTCAATATTACATTTCTACAGTACTAATTTCTAGCTAGAAATGACACTGAATGTGAAAAAAATTTATCAAAAACATTTACAGACAAACTTACAACCAACCACAAATTTTGGATGTCATCTTTGTTTTTTAGCTCAACTGGTACGAATGCACAGGATTGTGGGATATCATAGGCAGCACTGGATACATAAGCCCCTTTCACACTGCACGTTGGACCCGGAAAATTGCTGGAACATTGCCGGGTCGCCTACTGTGTGAACGCAAACACGTCCTGGGATTGATTCAGGGATTGATATATATATATATATACACTGTCTATTGCTGGTGATCGCATTATTTATCATATGCATCTGTTTACATAAGAGATCGCTAGTTTTTCGTCCTGTTGACGTTTGTTTTTGTTCGGAAGGTTTTGTACTCATTCAAAAAATGTGTAATAGCACCCCCGAGTGTATAACAGTGAAAACAAGAAAAGCCGTAAAAACTTGTCAATGGGGGGGAAGCGTTGTCTTCTAAATGACAAGATAACTCGTCAATGGTGGGGAAAGAGTTATACTGAGTTATTGCCTACATAACATATTTTAATATAAATAATGTATGAAAAAAAATAAAATAAAGATGTAAACGGCATCTCTCATTCAAACTCGCATGCTCCCGCTCTCTCTTCCAGCTCACCGGGTGTCCGCATTGGACTGTGGTAAATACTGCTTCAGCAAGTGTACACCGGTTGTACACTCGAAATTAGAATGCATTGTGGGTAAAAAGTAGTGGACTAATGTAGTAGGGAATGAAGTCATTCACTCAGAATTCGGACAGCACTACCAAATGGCTGACACCCCAATGAAATAGTGCACTATATAGTGGATAGGGAGCGGTTTCGGACACAGCTATTGTAACATTGCTATCTAAAAATAAAAACAAAGTTTAATTCACTAAACTAAAAATGAAATAAATGAGAAAAAAAGCACAGAGTTGTGCTAGGCTATTTTGATTACCCCATTACAGTCACTTTACAGTCAGTGCTATCATAAAAATAGACTTACGTGCAGGTTTTAAATTCTACATGTCACATTTATTGTCCAACTACAAATATTTCAGTGAAATGTATATTTTAGTCAAAATTATTACGCTCCTATTTAATTGAGCTCTGTCTGTTTGGCACGCATGGACGCTGTGGCGCTCATTCACTGAAGTGAAGCTTAGCGGAGAATCCCAGAAGGCTCATGCACTTCTGACAGAAAAATTGAAATATTTCCATGGCTTTCTAACATTTACAGATGGAGAATATACCCGTGAAACGTAAGTTATGCATTCAGGGAGACAGCACATCTGAAACACACATAACAGCGCGAGTAGCCTAGTGTCTTTGTCAGTGGCACATGCAGCCTTTCTGTCCAAGCATCTGACAGGCCGAGCTGCTTAAAGTAATATGCTAAACGAAACTATAAACTATGTCTTACCAGTTTTTAAAGGCCTTAATATGAGGCTTGTCACATGTTTAGAACAAACTGGATTATGCACTTTCTCGGCAGCAGCTCAGTCTGTGTCCTCAGCTATATTTTCAGATGCGCTCGTATCAAACTACTGCATATCGATATAAACGGTATTGCCTTATATCGAATCGCTTATAAAGAAAATATCGATATATCGTACAAACTCTATATACCACCCAGCACTAATACGTAGTATTGGAAGCAGCAGAATTTCAATTTTCAGCTCAGAAACACAGTTCTTTCACCCAATATCCATGGGGCCCAGAAGCCAACAGCACTGGATCATGACCCGAGCTATGGACTACTGACCCTGTTGAGATGATGCCATAGTAAACACTGTGGTCTAGCACAAGTGGGTCACTAAACATGAACAAGACTTGCAGGAAAAGCAGACTTCATTCAATCCAGTTTAAATTCCACTAATGTGTCATTTTCATAGCAATAATGGGACGACACCCAGGGTTCATCTGTTTCCTTGGAGCAATGACACATGGGTCAGGGATCAAATGTCAGGGGGTCACAGCTTACCTCTGGGTTCCTCTGCCTGCTTGGCCAGCTTGCGTAGGGCGGCGGCAAATCCCGAGTGGGTGGACTGAGATGCAGGACTGCCATTGGGCACAATAGAACCGTTGAGGGGAGACGGGGTGAGGGGACTGACTGTCGCCGTGGTGCGGGTCGCCGTGGAAATCATGCCTAACGATGGTGACTTTGGCTCATGGCTCATGCCTGAAGGAGACAGAGAAGCACAGTCAGATATTAAAAGCAATAAACAGGAAATGCATGGACCCTGCACTGATGGGCTGACTAACCGAGGAGAGGACGTAAACAGCCTGACACAAAAAAACACTGTGTGACCCTAACAGCTGCAGGACAGAGGTGAAGAAGAAGAGGTCAAAGGTTATGCCCAAGGTCAGCTTGTCTGTCTGCCAGGATTCACACACACACACACACACACACACACACACACACTAAAAGTATGTACCAAAACATTAAAAAAAATGAACGGATTAAACATGCTGTATTTCATTTACACTGATTAAATACAGAATCACAAAAAAAAATAAAAATCCATATGCAGAGGTTATGTGTTAAATCTGGACTAAGAATAGAGGAATATGGGCCTGGAAAAATGCATGTTAGCATCTCTAAGGTCAGATCGAGAGAAAGAAACTTTTTCCACTAACTAACTGGTGCCCAATCAGGCCCTGTTCTGGCCAGGCATCAATGAAAGCCCCGAGTAATTAGGCTGGTTTTGGGGTCACCTGATATTGAACACCTGATATCGAACTGATATCGAACAACTTAATAAATTGGAGAAAGCAAAATACAGCAATTTACTCAAATATATATTCTGGGTGTGTTCAGAAAGAATAAGCTGTGCTCTGTTCTATCTGCTATCTACTACATGTACTCAAGTATACGTGATGCTCCACACAAACTCTGTCTCCAGAACTGTTCTGAGAGTTCAACAATCATTTCCATATTCCATCTGAAAAAGAATGCTTCTGTAAAATATACACTCAGTTTTCTGCCAAAATAAAAGCTTAGTTTAATTGAAAAGAAATGGACAGACATTTATTTCTATTGAACAGTTAAATGCAATAATTTAAAATTAACATTTTGATATAAAAAAAAATAATCATAAAATAAATAAAACTACAGGGGCCTAGATAATCATCTAATATGTATCCTATTCAAGTTCACTAATTGACTAGTTGCCTATCATGACCCTGAAAAACAGCCAACAACAAACAGGGCTCCAGACTGCACCTAAAATGGTCGCATTTGCAACCAAAAATATTCATTTTTGAGTTATATTTTTGCTGAGATTGCCACTGGCGACCTTATAAATTTACAGGTTATGATTTAAAAAAAAAATCTTGCTTGTTTTGCTATCACATCTTTTTTTATGTTTACGTAATAAACTGAGATGTGCATTAAAGTTTAAGTGAAAAAAAAGTATTTCAAACAGTCCTCATCTCTGCTGAATGCAGCTAGCATTAATGGCACACCTGCTAAAAGAAATGTGTTTACATCTCCAGTTGTATCAGCATAAGAGAGATAAAAAATGATGGACACGTGCGAAGTAAAAATGCAGAAAAGTGGTGTCTATTCCATGCACAACTTGGAACAATAATGATATAAACATGAATGGATATCAAAATGTATAAGTAAGCCTACAGTAAAACTTACTGAAATGTCTCATGTAATCGCTCAGTGTTTCAAACTGCGCAAAATGTGTAAAGTTGTAAACAATGCCACGTAACAATACCTCAGAATAACCATTCAGTGTCCATAAGCTCATTAGTCAGCTAGAAAAAATAACTATTAAGAGGAGCATTTTGTTAAATATGCGCTATATTGCATATCCATAAGGTGCTATATTGCATATTGACATTTTTTCTTAATCTGATGACAGTTGTGTACATAAGAAAGAATGCAAGGGGCTAAAGATAAAATTCAACACCTATATAATTGTTACTAATGACGAAAAACAGGCAGGATGTGTGCAATATATGTTACAACATTTATAGATGCATTGAGAAGGAGGAGGAGGACTCATTGGCCAAGTGATGCTGACATAATTATGGTCCATGATATTGGCAGATTCTGTGTAATAAACAATCCTTTGTGTATGAATTAAAATGCTGAAGATGTAAAAGGAGGGGAGACCTAAACACATCACAGTATGACTGAATTTTTTTATTTTTTTTAAGTTTATTTTGTGGCACAAAATTATTTGGCACCTATTTTAGTTTCTTTTAAGAGCCAATGGCTCCTTAATTGGTCTTTCTGTCTGGAGCCCTGAACAAAAGTGCAGCAGTGTTTGCGAGAGAAACGTTTAATGTACAAATATGCAAGAAAACAAAAAACATAATCGCCAGCTTTAGATATTATAAAATGAATAAAACAATGTATAAAATGAACAAATGTGTTGACCAAGAGACTCCATGTTTGTTTGTGGAGAGGATATGCAGCATCTTTTTCTTTCACGGCAGTAGAAACATAAGCCAGTCCTTAGAGCCAATCACAGATCCACCACCATTTCAGTACAAACAGGGGTGCGAGAGGCAGACAGACAGACAGATAGAGGAGCTCTCTGAAGACCCGTTCACCCACTGCACTACACATAAACCACTCAGAACTATTAATAATGAAACAAACAGCAGCACTGAATCGCAGATCCTCAGACTGACCCTTCACACAGCGCAGATGCACAGCACTACTTTGTTCACATTCCAGCTCACAGATGCATGATGGGAGTTTGCAAACACAATAGCACACAATCACAACACCTTTAAATTACCGTCAAGCACAATGTCTCCGTTTACTTCCTCAGTTCACAAACTGTCGCTCTTTCAGAAAAAAAAAACGTTTGGAGAGTATCTAACAAAGCAACAGACACACACACACACACACAATCCCTTTCGTAAAGTGAAAGGTCCAGTGTAGCAGCTGGTGCAATGTCACATGACCCTCCTCTTCTCCACCCATAATTCCTCTGCCCCTCTGAGATAACACAGAAAGAGAGACGGGGAGGGGATACCCTGTCTTTCTCTCCCTCTTTCTGTGTGTGTTCATGAAGATCCTGATCCAGAGGTGGTGGCATGTGCTGACATGCTCTTCCACCACAACAATCTCCTTCCCCCATGTCTCGCTCTCTCAAAGGCACAATCTGTGCTCCACCCCCTACATAAACTGCAAGACAGATGAGAACAAGCACTAACGGGCAGTTCACACCAGCAAGACTTTTTTTTTTTTTTTTTTTTTACCACTACAAGCCTTTTAATAAAAATAAATAAATACATAAATGTGTGTACCCCTTCATTCTGGTTGTGGCACTTTTGTGTTTTCATATAGGAAGGGGCCGTGAATAAGCTGTTATAGGTGTCATTTGTTTTAAAGTGAAAGGAACATAAGATGCTGTAACATGTAAAACTACTTGCTTTCACTACTAATTAAGCATCTTGTTTGGAAATGGTCCAATCCATAGTAACTACTTCTGTTTAAGTGAAACTTTGTAACAATTTCCAAAAAAATAAATAAAAACAAACAACTTTAAAATAGCTTACTTCCTAATTGCAAAATAAGGTGGATAAAAACTACCAAGCAGCACCATTGCATCACAACAGATAATTTCATCATAACTGCTTACAGTAGATGATATATTATCATTAAATCACAATTTTCCTACATAAATGTCATCAATCGGTTTTACACCCATCATTTTAATGCAGGAGAGCACCAACATATCTATCACATTCAGCAATGGATTATTGTTCATTTAAGCACAGGACTGACTGCAGCATGATACACTTTCATTCATAGTTACCACGATCAATCATAGATAGATCAATCACGATCAA
The DNA here is from genome assembly GCF_018340385.1 of Cyprinus carpio. Lineage (NCBI taxonomy): Eukaryota > Metazoa > Chordata > Actinopteri > Cypriniformes > Cyprinidae > Cyprinus > Cyprinus carpio. The sequence goes on from NC_056589.1 coordinate 11,201,707, forward strand.
TTCCACTGTACCCAGAGATACAGAAACAAAACTGATTTGCATAAAATCATGAGTTTCAACCAGCCAACACAAAGGCAAAGTGTTTGTTTTAGGTGTGTGCAGGACATAAAGGGTTAAACAGAAGACAAGAAGTCATCACCGCAGGCCACAATGACTCAGTTCTCTTTCCTCTGTTGATGCTCACAGATTTCTCACAGAGAGACAGAAAGAAAGAGGTTAGGGAGGAACTGATCTAAGCTCAACAATATGGCTCATTTTGCGGCACACATGCTCAAACAACTATGTACCTCACACACAACACTTATGGGGTTTTCCCTTGGTAGCACCAATACAGACTAGCATTGTGACTTTTTTTTTAACTATAGTATTGACTTGGTATTGAAGTACTTCTACTTTTGACGTCCTTATTTCATTCATCCCTAATAAATTATAAAGGGCAGTATCAAACAGTTTTTATCAAATAAAATGGTGAAATACTAGTGAAATGAACTCCCAGTGAAGCTCTGGAGGTAGAATAAAAAACGCTTTTTGCGTCTTCTTGCACTTCAATATTCACATATTATATATAGTCCATATCACAATTTAATTTATTTTCCATTTTTTAATCATCCAAAATGTGCTAAATTGTGTGACATTCTGTTTCTGATATGACTATGACATGTGCTGTTCCCCAGCAGAGGGAGCTGCCATCTGTACGTTTTGGTTGGACATCTCCCTCACTGTTCATCAGATGCTGAAGATACCAAAAATGCAACAAAAACACATCAAGCCAGCAGAGTCTCATAACCAGTTTTAAAAATCTCCCTGCTCCTGACTCTACTGAATCATTAAAGATTCTGTTATTTTTTTATTGTTTAATCTATGAACAAGCATGGATAAATATTAGTGTTTACAAATCTATACTAATCTGCTGATCTGCCGTAATGTGAACACTGTCGAGCCGCTGCCTTTTAGACAGAATCACAAGCACAGGCCACGGCATAACAAAGCACACAAGGGCTCTAGTGAGCAGCCCACTTCTGACCTGACCATGCGTAAACACACACAGTGGCAATAATCCCGGTGGCTCCGCTATGCTGCAGCCTACTGTTGAGATAAGAGGTGTGCTGCCCTGGAGAGCGTTTAATCTTTAACCAGCAACAGATTTGCCTATCAGCTCATTAAAGCAGTCCAGATCTGCAGGACAGAGCTATCTACTGTCTTTCATCTGGAATTACCCATGTATGTGCGTGACTCAGACTAACATGGCCCTCGGGGAGAATGTGTGAGGATATACACAAGACATACAAACACATGCTTGACCCAGAATGACCGGTTTTATCACTGTAGTCTGAAAAGATGAGATGGCACACAGTTCCACACACACACAGCAAAAAGTTAAACTACAGTCTGCACACAACAACACAACACTCCCCTTCCACAGAGCACTATCTGTAACTGCATGCAGACTCATCTTTACGACACGCACACAGCAACCGTCTGCTCATATGCTGACCGACACATGAGATAATTTCACAACATTTACCCTTATTTACAATACCTGCTAGTGCAGGGGTCTTTTTTTTTAGACCTAGAACATTTCGGTGGATAGAGAGACAACAAATGACGACAGTATATGGCAAACTGTACAAAAGGCTTTACTCTAATAACATCCAAATGGTACCACATTGATGTATGCCTCATAAGAAAGTACGTAAATACATTGCAGAAACTGTAAAATCTACTAGATCTCCTGTGCTAGTGTGTCCAATTATCAAATTACACTTGTGATGAATGAGAAGCACATTATGGTCAGAAAAAAAAGAGTTGAATTATAAGTAATGTGACAATTCTGAAAAGTCACTTATGCTTTCTGGTATCACCAGATATGGGACTGATAAATGCTACTGGAGAGAATGAAATACATGAGCTACTTTAGCCTTGCAGCTTTACACACAGATAGCCTACACACACCATATGACATTCAGCGGATCTGGCAGCTGGCTGTGGCACTTCCAGGTGGTTCATAATGAAGCCTTTCTCCTGTGTGTGTGTGTGTGTGTGTGTCACATGTACACAGCCTATTATAAACAGCAATAACAGAACAACAGTGTGTGAGCACTGCAGGGAGTAAAGAATGCTGCCTTTTTATGTATTGTGTGGGTGTAGAGGATTTTCGGCCACCACTGTTGTAGTCCCTAAGGGTTTCCTGTCAGCTGAGGACAGTAGACTAGTGTAGGCATTACAGAGACTGAGCCGTAATTGATACGGTGATGTTAAACTCTTCCAAACTGCCCCGCAGTTTCAACCCAGTGACCCCACCGCATGACCCTCAAGCCCTCTGACACACTCACACACCAAGACATGATGGTCACAGACCTGGACAACACACATAGAGTGAGCGCTATGTTGTATGAACCTCAGGCTGATAAGACAAGGTCCGGGCATGTGTGTGTCTTATCTCCGGCTTCAGTGCCACTCTTGTTGCATTTGTTTAACCATGTCTTATCGCCACCAGAGGGATTACAGCAGCTACTATCAAACACTGCTGCTGTGTTCTCAACGCTTGCGTCTGGGGCCAAAACTGCTTTTATATCACAATGTCACACAGACAAACCAGCTCAAATCCACCGAGTCGTCCATCCAGTGTCCCCTAAAAACCAAGGACAACCAAAAGACCCCACAATTTAACAACATGAAATCTGTTTACTCTCTGAATAAACGTCTCTTTCTATTTGTTATACAGGCATTAATATAGGCATATAATAATCATATATATATAAACACGTTTTTGAAGAGTGTCATATTTGGTCATTCAACTTTCCTAAAAACCTAAAAATGCCATGTCCTTACTTGTTTTGTGAAAGCAGTGATAACTCTCTGTTTTAAACTACAGTGGCAAAATTTTAGATGTTTGAACTCATTCATTTGTGTGTCATCCCTCAAAAAGCCAGTCTCGTTAAATGCTCTAATTTTTTACTGTACTTTACAGCTTGCAATTAACCTTGTGAATCTACTTTAAGACTTAGACAGTTTGGTCAAAATGATTATCCTCTGATTATATGCAAAAAAAAAAAAAAAAAAAAAAAGGTAAATGCTTCATGGGAAAATACATAAACATCAAAATAAGTACTGAAATCACAATATGTGCTTTTTTCTATGAGGCAGCTCTAGAAAATGTTTTGTTTCGTAAACTTTCATCCAAACGTTATAACGTTGTTTGCCTCAGCAGATGTAATGAAGGCAGCTTAATATTCTAGCAAATCGTGCAGTTATGCTGCACTATGTTGTCTTCAGAGCAATAAGCTTCTGTTTACTGTTGTATTACACCATATCAAATTCCCCTTTGAAAACATGATTTCTCTGGCATGTTTTAGTGACACACAACACTGCTGAGTCTGATACGGAGGTGCTGTTAAAAGGTCTGGTTTCCAGGTCGCAGATGCTGAATGCTGCAACATGTCGAGGCCGATCTGGTGTCAAAGATAACATCAGATAACAGCTGTAAGCCGGGGACGCCCGTCACCGCCCGCCCTGAATATTACCCAGCATGCCTAAGCATTTGCATATGCAGGGCTATGGCTGTGTTTGACTAAGGCGGATAGGCAAATCAGAGTAGACTCTCTCCGTGAGCTGAGGTCGTCACGAGATTGAACGATATGTAACTGACGGTTGCTTGAGTATGCGTGTGGTCTGTTGTGTGACTGCCTTGTAGCTACAGCTTGCACAGGAAGTGCTCACTTAGCTAGTTTATATTCATACCTACGCTATGTGGTTTGGTACAGCCACACAAAATGAGAAAATAAATGTGTGTGCTCAGTGTAGTCAAACACAACCCCCAGAGGGCACTATCACACATACAGGTGAAGACTACATGAGGGGGAAAAGATCAGAAGACAGTGTGAAACTAGAAACATAACCATATAAAAGAGCTTTTGGTTACAATCCCTCCCTTCTCATGTTTACTAATTTACATCAGAGAACATGAAGGCAGGTGTTATGAGAGCAAATGGTTATGTCTCTAGTTTTTTGTCATTTATGCTGTTCATATAACAGCTGACATTTAATGGTTGTATGAGTGAAAGTAAAACGCATTGCATCCTATCAAATACATGCAAACTGTAGCTATCTGTTAAGACTCATCACAGAACATCAAACACAAATGCAGAGAAGAAAAGAGGAAGTCTGTCAAAAGTATACTGAAAGTGCCTCGTGGTTAACAAAAAACAGCGAGGCTGGAGGTGTGAAATATACAAAAATATTTCCACTGCAGAAAGCTCATCTGCTTGCATTTCACTGTACTCAAAGTGGCATTTTTAGCATTATCACTAATTACTGCTTTGTGTTTCCAAACACTTTTTTGTATATACGGAGTAAAAACTGTGCAAATTAGGTTTAATTTCTACACATATCTCAGGGATGTCCAATACTGCTCCGGTAAGTCCACCTTCCTCCAGGGTTTATTTCTAACCCTAATTAAACACACTTGGACCAGCTAATCAAGGTCTTAAAGGTCATCCTTCAAGCCATCTGTGACTTGTTTGTGCGAGGCTTCTGGTGTCATCCATTTACAGTTACTTTAGGGGCCCTATTTTAACGATCTAAGTGCATGGTTTAAAGCGCACGGTGCAGGTGTACAAGCTGTACAAAAACAGTCTGTTATGCTGCTTGATATTTCTCGTAATTTGTTATCATATTGTTTTATCATCATAATCATAAACATAAACCAGCTCAAAATCCACCGAGTCGTCCATCCAGTGTCCCCTAAAAACCAAGGACAACCAAAAGACCCCACAATTTAACAACATGAAATCTGTTTACTCTCTGAATAAACGTCTCTTTCTATTTGTTATATATATATATCAGGCATTAACAATCATTTTGGCAAACACGTTTTAAAGAGTGTCATATTTGGTCATTCAACTTTCCTAAAAACCTAAAAATGCCATGTCCTTACTTGTTTTGTGAAAGCAGTGATAACTCTCTGTTTTAAACTACAGTGGCAAAATTTTAGATGTTTGAACTCATTCATTTGTGTCATCCCTCAAAAAGCCAGTCTCGTTAAATGCTCTAATTTTTTACTGTACTTTACAGCTTGCAATTAACCTTGTGAATCTACTTTAAGACTTAGACAGTTTGGTCAAAATGATTATCCTCTGATTATATGCAAAAAAAAAAAAAAAAAAAAAATAGGTAAACCCTTCATGGGAAAATACATAAACATCAAAATAAGTACTGAAATCACAATATGTACTTTTTTCTATGAGGCAGCTCTAGAAAAGGTTTTGTTTCGTAAACTTTCATCCAAACGTTATAACGTTGTTTGCCTCAGCAGATGTAATGAAGGCAGCTTAATATTCTAGCAAATCGTGCAGTTATGCTGCACTATGTTGTCTTCAGAGCAATAAGCTTCTGTTTACTGTTGTATTACACCCATATCAAATTCCCCTTTGAAAACATGATTTCTCTGGCATGTTTTAGTGACACACAACACTGCTGAGTCTGATACGGAGGTGCTGTTAAAAGGTCTGGTTTCCAGGTCGCAGATGCTGAATGCTGCAACATGTCGAGGCCGATCTGGTGTCAAAGATAACATCAGATAACAGCTGTAAGCCGGGGACGCCCGTCACCGCCCGCCCTGAATATTACCCAGCATGCCTAAGCATTTGCATATGCAGGGCTATGGCTGTGTTTGACTAAGGCGGATAGGCAAATCAGAGTAGACTCTCTCCGTGAGCTGAGGTTGTCACGAGATTGAACGATATGTAACTGACGGTTGCTTGAGTATGCGTGTGGTCTGTTGTGTGACTGCCTTGTAGCTACAGCTTGCACAGGAAGTGCTCACTTAGCTAGTTTATATTCATACCTACGCTATGTGGTTTGGTACAGCCACACAAAATGAGAAAATAAATGTGTGGTGCTCAGAGTAGTCAAACACAACCCCCAGAGGGCACTATCACACATACAGGTGAAGACTACATGAGGGGGAAAAGATCAGAAGACAGTGTGAAACTAGAAACATAACCATATAAAAGAGCTTTTGGTTACAATCCCTCCCTTCTCATGTTTACTAATTTACATCAGAGAACATGAAGGCAGGTGTTATGAGAGCAAATGGTTATGTCTCTAGTTTCTTGTCATTTATGCTGTTCATATAACAGCTGACATTTAATGGTTGTATGAGTGAAAGTAAAAACGCATTGCATCCTATCAAATACATGCAAACTGTAGCTATCTGTTAAGACTCATCACAGAACATCAAACACAAATGCAGAGAAGAAAAGAGGAAGTCTGTCAAAAGTATACTGAAAGTGCCTCGTGGTTAACAAAAAACAGCGAGGCTGGAGGTGTGAAATATACAAAATATTTCCACTGCAGAAAGCTCATCTGCTTGCATTTCACTGTACTCAAAGTGGCATTTTTAGCATTATCACTAATTACTGCTTTGTGTTTCCAAACACTTTTTTGTATATACGGAGTAAAAACTGTGCAAATTAGGTTTAATTTCTACACATATCTCAGGGATGTCCAATACTGCTCCGGTAAGTCCACCTTCCTCCAGGGTTTATTTCTAACCCTAATTAAACACACTTGGACCAGCTAATCAAGGTCTTAAAGGTCATCCTTCAAGCCATCTGTGACTTGTTTGTGCGAGGCTTCTGGTGTCATCCATTTACAGTTACTTTAGGGGCCCTATTTTAACGATCTAAGTGCATGGTTTAAAGCGCACGGCGCAGGTGTACAAGCTGTACAAAAACAGTCTGTTATGCTGCTTGATATTTCTCGTAATTTGTTATCATATTGTTTTTATCATCATAATCATAAACATAAACCAGCTCAAATCCACCGAGTCGTCCATCCAGTGTCCCCTAAAAAACCAAGGACAACCAAAAGACCCCACAATTTAACAACATGAAATCTGTTTACTCTCTGAATAAACGTCTCTTTCTATTTGTTATATTTATATATATATCAGGCTATAAACATCATTTTGGCAAAAACACGTTTTTTTTAAAGAGTGTCATATTTGGTCATTCAACTTTCCTAAAAACCTAAAAATGCCATGTCCTACTTGTTTTGTGAAAGCAGTGATAACTCTCTGTTTTAAACTACAGTGGCAAAATTTTAGATGTTTGAACTCATTCATTTGTGTCATCCCTCAAAAAGCCAGTCTCGTTAAATGCTCTAATTTTTTACTGTACTTTACAGCTTGCAATTAACCTTGTGAATCTACTTTAAGACTTAGACAGTTTGGTCAAAATGATTATCCTCTGATTATATGCAAAAAAAAAAAAAAAAAAAAAATAGGTAAACCCTTCATGGGAAAATACATAAACATCAAAATAAGTACTGAAATCACAATATGTACTTTTTTCTATGAGGCAGCTCTAGAAAATGTTTTGTTTCGTAAACTTTCATCCAAACGTTATAACGTTGTTTGCCTCAGCAGATGTAATGAAGGCAGCTTAATATTCTAGCAAATCGTGCAGTTATGCTGCACTATGTTGTCTTCAGAGCAATAAGCTTCTGTTTACTGTTGTATTACACCATATCAAATTCCCCTTTGAAAACATGATTTCTCTGGCATGTTTTTAGTGACACACAACACTGCTGAGTCTGATACGGAGGTGCTTTTAAAAGGTCTGGTTTCCAGGTCGCAGATGCTGAATGCTGCAACATGTCGAGGGCCGATCTGGTGTCAAAAAGATAACATCAGATAACAGCTGTAAGCCGGGGACGCCCGTCACCGCCCGCCCTGAATATTACCCAGCATGCCTAAGCATTTGCATATGCAGGGCTATGGCTTTTTGTGTTGACTAAGGCGGATAGGCAAATCAGAGTAGACTCTCTCCGTGAGCTGAGGTCGTCACGAGATTGAACGATATGTAACTGACGGTTGCTTGAGTATGCGTGTGGTCTGTTGTGTGACTGCCTTGTAGCTACAGCTTGCACAGGAAGTGCTCACTTAGCTAGTTTATATTCATACCTACGCTATGTGGTTTGGTACAGCCACACAAAATGAGAAAATAAATGTGTGTGCTCAGTGTAGTCAAAAACACAACCCCCAGAGGGCACTATCACACATACAGGTGAAGACTACATGAGGGGGAAAAGATCAGAAGACAGTGTGAAACTAGAAACATAACCATATATAAAAGAGCTTTTGGTTACAATCCCTCCCTTCTCATTTTTACTAATTTACATCAGAGAACATGAAGGCAGGTGTTATGAGAGCAAATGGTTATGTCTCTAGTTTCTTGTCATTTATGCTGTTCATATAACAGCTGACATTTAATGGTTGTATGAGTGAAAGTAAAACGCATTGCATCCTATCAAATACATGCAAACTGTAGCCATCTGTTAAGACTCATCACAGAACATCAAACACAAATGCAGAGAAGAAAAGAGGAAGTCTGTCAAAAGTATACTGAAAGTGCCTCGTGGTTAACAAAAAACAGCGAGGCTGGAGGTGTGTGAAATATACAAAATATTTCCACTGCAGAAAGCTCATCTGCTTGCATTTCACTGTACTCAAAGTGGCATTTTTAGCATTATCACTAATTACTGCTTTGTGTTTCCAAACACTTTTTTGTATATACGGAGTAAAAACTGTGCAAATTAGGTTTAATTTCTACACATATCTCAGGGATGTCCAATACTGCTCCGGTAAGTCCACCTTCCTCCAGGGTTTATTTCTAACCCTAATTAAACACACTTGGACCAGCTAATCAAGGTCTTAAAGGTCATCCTTCAAGCCATCTGTGACTTGTTTGTGCGAGGCTTCTGGTGTCATCCATTTACAGTTACTTTAGGGGCCCTATTTTAACGATCTAAGTGCATGGTTTAAAGCGCACGGTGCAGGTGTACAAGCTGTACAAAAACAGTCTGTTATGCTGCTTGATATTTCTCGTAATTTGTTATCATATTGTTTTATCATCATAATCATAAACTCTATGGTTTGTAGCCCAAACAGTTTTACCTTTTACTGCACTTTGTTATTCTTCTAGCAATTTACATATCTCCTGATGAATCAGAAGTCTCACACATTCACAGAAAAAAAAAAACGCTTACTTCCATGTTGCAAAATAAGTATGACATGAGAAGGTCTCAACTGATATAGGCATCCCATTTTCTAGATACAGTATCAGCCAGAGAAAAAAATCCAATCTGCTTGCAATGTGTGATATACTATGTGAAGGGACATAGAGGGTCATGTGCTCAGAGACCACAGGACACGGATGAGAGTGCTCGTTTCGTTCCAAGAGGATAAATGCTAAGCGTTACATAAAAAAAGGAGCAAGAGGGAGGGGACAAGGGTTCGAGAGGGCAGCAGGGGGTGTCTGTGAGCTTTTCAGCGGGGGTTTGCCCTTTGCAACGGCCCACAGCAGACAGGTGCTTTACGACATGTTGACACAGCTGCTCTGCCACTTCCTGTTGATCCTTCTACACAATACCGTCGACAAGCATGAGGACCCCCACGCGGGCACCCAAAGAGAATACCCATCCCAATTATTTCAGAAAATCTGTTGTCCAAAAGAAGGACTTTTAGAAGTAAAATGAAACCATGGCACTTGGCAGGAACACAGCCTCATTACAAACAAAACTGCCTGCGGTTCTGGTGTACATCTCATCAAGAAAGCTGCTCCGAAGTGGTGTTCCGCACCCCTTCGTAGTGCCTCAGAGTAAGGTCACGGCTTTGAGAGTTAGTCAAATGTGAGTTCAAAAAAAAGGCAAATGTGCCGTGCCTCCTCCGGCATAGGGCTATGAAAACACATGCAAACGCAGGGGTGTGTTAGTGACCGCTCTACTGGAAGTCTTTTCAAGGATTTGGCTGTGATGAGGACATGCAAAACTGGGTCAGTCTTTTTCTTTAGGCGTTGAATGTAAACACCAGAGAATACAGCGGCAGGCTTAATTACTTTTACAAGTTCCACAGCTGCCTTGTACTGCCGACAAACTGTCATTACGTTCAAAAAGTGATAAGTGGCATTACAACAGCACAGGACAGTTATTAGACATTGGAAAAAAGGAATAAATAAAACCAGAAGAGACACTGCTTCCCAAAAAACAAACAAATAACTAAGCATTTACCAAATTATGTACTGCTGAAACTATTGTGGTAGGCCTTTATGTACACAACAGTAGAAGCATGCGAAAGAAAACAGATTACTTGACCAGGATGCTTTTCAAGAACGTTAAACTAGGATATGTAAATGAATTAACTCAATAACACAGCCTTATATGTCCATGAGAGCGTGTCTAATCTGTCATACGACATGCCTAAATCTCCAGCACATGCATATCCTGCATGAATGGATATTATGATACTATTTCTCAGCCTGTATATGATAAGGGCACATGAGCCAAAAGCTCAGGTATGTATGTATGTATGTATGTATGTAGCCTATAAATAAATAAAGGCATGGGTTTTTGGATAGATAGATAGATAGATAGATAGATAGATAGATAGATAGATAGATAGATAAAACACTTATAAAAGAATATAAAATCAGTAGGTTTATTAGAGACACCACCATTTACGCAATGAATTTGTAATGAGCATGAATAAGCTTACTGTTATTGATATATGATAATTGCGAATGCCGCGAGCAGAATATCTGGGCTGTGTTTCAAATCCTTGTAAACTACCTAGAAAGCTGCATTTTGGGACATAGTAGCATCATCAGTCGCTGACTCATGACGCCCTGAATTGCTGCTGTCTAGAAAGGGAATTGACTAGGTTTTGAGACACAGCCCTGGTTATGACTCTAATAATCACTACTAACACATATGCTTATTTTCAGAAAGAATAAAAGCAGTTAGTTGCTATTGAAATAAATGTTTATTTGTCCGCGTAATAAAAGCAAACACACACACACACACACACACACACACACACACACACACTAAACAATACACGCACGCACGCTCGCGCGCGCGCCAGCTCGCACACACAATACACACGCACGCTCTTGTCGAGCGCTGACTCTCTTTATACTGCTACGGTTCCTTCTCTTTCCCTTATATAAAGCCATTATTTACACTATGAGTCTTTTAAGGCGCTATAATAAATACATAAATATGTAATCTTCTCACCTGTAAAGAAAGTAAAATCCTATTTCCGTTTTATAAATGGAAAAAAGACGCGTTTATCCATCGTTTCACAGCGCTCGGCAGTACATTGTTGACACACTCGTCGACGGAAAGCCGAGCGGAGCCGGTGAGGGGAGGAGCTTCCTGTCTGCTGTGGGCAGGGCTTACGTGAGGAGTTTCCCGCCTCAGGAGAACGACGTAACCAATCCTCCTACATCAAGTGGAGTGCGTGACTGCATGCTACGTAGCTACGTCAGCGTGACTAAATTGATATTCATGAGATAACGCTTTAGCATAGTAAAGAGAAGGGGGAGGGGTAACGTGCACCTGCTCTGAGGGGTCGGGCGGACCCCACATTAAGTGCCACTGTTTCGAATTAAATTCTCTTCATACAAAAAGAGGAATACCAACAGCAGAACAAAAAAAGTACACTAAACGGTGGACAAGTATGTGATTATAATTTATGGAGTCTACTCTATTACATTTTACGCAATATATACGTTACAATATAACTTTCCATAAAGATGCTTTGAAACAATACGTATTGTGATAAGCGCAATACAAATTAATTTGACTTGCAGTGAGATTAGGTGAAATGAGCAGCAGGGGGCAGCACATCCTCTCCCCCATCAGGGATTCTCAATTCAGAAGTGTTCATAAGCTCTTTTAGGGACACTGTCAGTGACATTACAGCATTTTGAGTGCACACTCTTTCTCATATCAAAGATATGCATTCAATACAGCAACTGAATAGTAACTCTAAACATCTGACATCCTGAAATTTTAAGAATTGCAAAGTTATAAAACTGGGAGCAACCTCCAAAACCGACAAGGAATCTGCTTGGTGTCCATCGACATCTCAACTAGCTACATCAGATTCATTGGAAAGATGCCATCTTCATACAGTCTTCACAGTCTTACTAGTGAACAGCATGGCTTTGTGATTCCATCAGCTTCAAACTAGCACTAACCAGCATGAACAGCAAAAGTTGTTTTTAGCAGGGCATATACCTCCTTTAGATCACATTAAGACCATCACTGTCTTATCTGCTTGTCAGCTACTGCTATGACAGGAGCATATCTATTTTCCAGTGTTCTTCTGAAGTTTAGAGGCGTTTGGCATTTAATGTAAGGTTCATTACCACCACCAGCTGGTAAGGAGTGTGAATCAGATTTAATAGCCTTTCTCTTTATTGAACTGTGAACAAAACGATTCTTTTATATTTTGAATTCCTTTTCAAAACATTTGTTAATTCAAGATTTGTTTTATTTTTATAAAGTTTCCATTTCCATTTCCCTATTCTGCACAGTGTAACAGTTAACCTAACCCTAAGCCTAACCCTGGGAACATAGGACCCTTTGTCATGTTTTCATTATTTGCCATAAACCTGGGGAAAATAGAACACTTTGCTATGTTCATAATTGACCTATTGGTAAGCCCCCCTTAGTTACTGTTGCGAACAAACAAACAGAGTTGCTAGCTGGATTTCAATGACAGATGTCAGTGTGAAACCTTAATCCCAAGATGTTTTTGATAAATTTTGGACACAGAAGGACCACCATTCAAGAGGGACTTAAATATGCCATAGAGGGATATGTAAAAGATTTAAAAATAAATATTGTGGGTATTCATTTGGAAGCAAGGGTTTACAGATCACAATGCAAACGGGAGAAGCCTCATGTTACGGTTGTCATGATGGCAGACAACAACATCCAGGATCAACATTGTTCATGCACCTCAGGGTAAAAGTTATTAACTTTAAAATTAAAGTTAATATACATTTAACCAGTTTAATATGGAGAGGCACTGAAATGTAGACCTACGTTTATGAGTTTTTGACCTACGCTGTATGATGTTCGATTTTTTTTTTGTTCCATTTTTGTAGCACAAACACCATCAAACCACTGAGAGTTATGGCGCTGAAACCTAAAGATGTCAGAGTTCCGGTCCCAGTGCAACTGATACTCAACTACCATAGACTCATCTGCTTTTGATGAAAGGGGCTTACTGATAGGTCAATTGCCAAAGCAAACTGGGAAACACAGGACCCTGGAAATATAGGACCCTTGGAACAAAGGAACATAGGAAACATAGGAAAACAACATCTGGTGGCTGTGAGTATCTGCCATTTTACTTCTGCTCTATCCTGAAGGTATAAGAGCAGTACCAGAACAATTAAATACTTAGCAGAGAAGGAAAATTTGATGTTATTGTTGATGTTATTGTAAATGCAAATGTAAATGTTGATGTTATTGAACTGCTTGTGCTTTTGCATTTGTGATGGGGCCATGCCCTATAGCCTTTTCTCTTTTTGCAAGTGGATTAGAGAGAGAAAATATGAGGCTGTCTTTCACTGTGACATTCCAGGGAGCCACCCACTTCTCAAGCAACTTGTCTTGTCAAAACATTAGAACACTCTCCTGAGCAACAGATCCTCTGTGTGAGTATATGTGTGTAAACAAAAGATGTCAGCTTGCTCATCTATGTGAAAAGCCTTTAGCCTTTGTGTCGCCAAGGAGAGCAGGTTCAGCTAACGACATAATCCTGAGAAATGTAGCATGCTATGCTACAGCTTTAATCTTCTATCTGCATGCCTGCAGGACAGCCACAACAACCAGAAATGGGAAGATTACTTTAAAAATGTATTCAGTACAAATTACTAATTACCAGGTCCAGATGGATTCTTGAGACTTTTTCCCTCATATTTTCTATGCTGATGTTTCTGAAGAATCTGTGAAATGGATTTAAACATGAGAAAATGAACTCTTGTTGGTTGCTTAACCCAAAAAGGACATGTGTGCCCCCCCGCCTTTTTTTTTTTTGGACTTTCCATACCATGATCATGTGAATAATTTTTTTCTTATTTAGTTTGTTTTAGAGAAATGGAGTGTATGCATTTGATGGCTATGTGCGAGAATGTTACAGACCCATGTCACCTACAACATTATTCTCCTCTGATGAAGACAGCCTAATTTATTTTGTTTGTTACACACACTGAACATTTGAATCCTACAAGCAAGCCCTTGCTTCTCAAGCCAGCATGTCTGTAACACAGCATCAAAAGCCAGAGAAAGAGTGGTCATAATGTACGCGAAGCAGGCTAATTCTTTATGACATTAAACATTCATGACCTGATGGATGCTGTTAGGATGTTTTCCAAAAACACGCATTTACATTTCATATTTCACAGTGTAAAGTGGAGTTCATCTCAGCCTGGGGTCTGAAGTGTCAGAATCACCCCACACATTCTGTAATTTAGATCCATCTGTCTCTTTCTTGCTCTGGCCTGGGGCAGCTTTCTCTTAATTTAATAAAGGGCTTAAGCTTCAACCCACTTTTGAAGGATCTTACTACTATTAAATTCATTACAATACATCACCCACTGGAGACAAGGCTGTGGGCAGTGAGTGGGCCCTGAATGAATGAATTAATGAAGAACTCAAAAGAAAGAGAGAATATCTGCCTCTGATCTAACCTGCTACAGAAACCTCATGTCAAATCTATACATAAAGGTAGCAATCTTCTTATCATATATAATTTAAAGCTTAACCCTGGGTCAATGCCTTTTTAACTCAGAGTTAAGGCCATAATTTTCAAAGAGAGGTATCACTCTAGGTTAATTAGCTCTGTGTCTAAATCAATGTTAATCACCTTTTAAATATATGCAAATTAAGTCAACGAGCTTTAACCCAGGGTTTACAAATGTGCAGTTTGAAATATGGAAATTACTGTATGCTACCAAGAATTAATTACTAACCCAGAACAAATGAACAGTGTAAAATATGAACATTAAAAATAAATACATTAAAAATATGTTAAAAAGGACATTTTTAAATGCCTTGTGCATTCAGGCGTTGTAGTGGAATGTAGTTCAGTGTAGATAGTATCACTGATTTTAATGGATTCAATTTGTTTATGACCAATAGAAAAGCTTTCTTATAAAGCAATACACTGATGAGGATGCAAAACATTTTGCCATTGCTACAGATACAGAATGTGTGCTTGTAAAGGTAAGACATGAAGGCTTTAGCCTCTGTTGCATCTCAGCTAACACAGACCATCTATTCCCGCTGGATGCTCATCATCAAAGACCTGCCGACCTTCCTCTACAAACATACACACAGTGAACTGGCTCACTGTTTGTCTTTATCTTTATAACATCGAACAGCTTTCAGAGTCTTTCATGTCTGTAGTACAGCTCAGGCAAGATTTGGCTTTTTTCAGACACATACGGACACAGCAGGCTTTCAGCAGAGATTTGGATCATTCATCACCCAATATGACACACAGTTTGACCTCAGGGTCATAAGGTCATGACAGACGGTCAAAGACAGAGTGGAGGAAGAGGCAGACTTTCTGTGGTGGGCAGCAAGAGCAGACTACAGTTCAGTGAATGCTTTAAAATCAGACGGATAGCCAGCACTGCAAATATTAAAGAGTGAATTTAACTCCCTCAGAATTCAAATTAAAATTTACCCAGTGTACTGTATATATGGATACCACTAGTAAAGTGTTAAACTAACACTTTTGAAAGAGTTAACATTAATACTCTTGACAGTGTTACTAAGAAACTCTAAAAATGTACAAATAAACCCACAAAACAATACACGTTTCCTTTTTTTTATTGAAACATTGTCAGTCTTTTTCCTGCATCAAAATATCTTCACATTCAGTGTTTTCAATACATGTAAAGAACATGTTCTTACAACAATTAAAACATCACACAAACATATTCTTATTATGTTTTAATGTCATAAGGTTTATAATGCTTACATTTATCAGCTTAAACAACAGCATGTCATTCATTACCATCCATGCTGAATGCATGTTAATGCTCACTGAGAAAAGTCTTTGCTAATGGCATTTGGCACGACGAGATGCGTTTCTCTGCAGTTTTCAGACAAGCAAGATATCCACTTACACTTGCAGCTTCACAAATGTGCTTCTGTAAAAATGAAAAAAAAAAAAAAGGATAATTTTACATTTATTTATCAGGTGAAATGTCAGAGACAAGTATCAATTACTATACAAAAATAGTTCACCCAGAACTGATTTTTTTTTATACTTAATGTGGTTCCACACCTGTAGGACCTTCTGTCTTCTGAGGAACACAAATATATATAATATATACACAAATATATACAAACAAAAAAACTAATGTCTTACATGGCATCTGTGGAACAGCATGAGTATAAGTAAACAACAGTTCAGCTGAACAATTTGTTTTCAGGGATAGTTCACCCCAAAATAAAAATGATGTCATCATTTACTCACCCTTGTGTTGTTCTCATGCCATATGCCTTTCTTTCCTTTTAGGTCCAAAATTTCCTTCTTCCTTTTCTTTTTTAAAAGTCCCACACTTGCTTGTCCATATAATGTCAGTATATGGCGATAAACATCAACTTTTTATAAAAAAAACACACAAAAGTTTCACAGTGTGGTCCCATGCTACACGTGCTTCATAATACAAGAGATCTCACCCCAAACCACAAAGTAAAATCAAAAAAAAACTCAAATTCAACACATAATACATCAAATATCACCACGACTCACCCAGTAAAAGCACACAACTTCATGTCCATTAGACTCTATTAGTTCAGTTCACTATGATTCACCCAGGAAATGCACACAAGTTGTGAAAAATCCAGATTAATACAAATGCGGCATGAAATATAACCTATGTGCTTTCTTCTCTGAGGTAAATATATCTGCTGTGCTCGTCGCAACAGGAAGTTATCACGTCAGTGAAGAAAATTCAACTCAGTGAACAAAATTCTAATTTTAGGGGGATTTTTTAGGTGTTGTTTTTTCATGTCGCATTTTTATTAATCTTGATTTTTCACAACTTGTGTGCATTTCCTGGGTGAATCAGAGTGAACTGCGGTGCTAATGGAGTCTCATGAATGCGCAGTCATGCACAGAGACAAACCGCCAAGTCAGGATATTTGCTAAATAATATGTTAAATAATATGTTTGTTTTTCACCAGACCTTATCGTATACCCGCAGAACACTTGGAATATATAGCATGTGTAGCATGGCACCATTCTGTGATACTTTTGCGTCTTGTTTAACAGCTTGATTTCGATCACCATAAACTGACATTATAAGGACAAGAATGTTTAGGACTTTTTTTTTTTTTTTTGTGGTCCGAAAAAGAAAGAAAGTCATAAGGCATTAGAGCAACACAAGGGTCAGTAAATGATGACTCAATTTTCATTTTTGGGTGAACTTTACTTTTAAAGCAGTGGTTCCCAATCTTGCCCATTTTAGATGTCTCCCTATTCAAACACACCTGATTCAACTCATCAGCTCATTGGTGAAGACTCCAAGACAGTGGTCTCCAACCCTGCTCCTGGAGAGCTGCTGTCCTACAGATTTCAGCTCCAACCCTAATCAAACACACCTGAACCAGCCTATCAAGGTGTTCAGGGCTACTTGATAATTACAGACAGGTGTGCTGGAGCAGAGTCTGCAGTACGGTAGCTCTCCAGGAGCAGGGTTGGAGATCCCTGCTCCAAGACCTCAAATGTGTGTGTCAGATAAGAGAGACACCAAAAATGTGCAGTGTTGGGGGTTCTCCAGGACCAGGATTTGGAACCATTGTTTTAAAGTGATAGTTCACCCCAAAATAATAATTCTGTCATTAATTACTTACCCTCATGTCGTTCCAAACCCGTAAGACCTTAGTTCATATTCGGAACACAAATTAAGATTTTTTGATGAACTCTGAGAGCTCTCTGACCCTCCATAGACAGCAAGGGAACTACCATGATCAAGAAACAGAAACGTAGTAAGGACATTGTTAAAATAGTCCATGTGACATCAGTGGACATCAACTGTAATTTTATGAAGCTATGAGAATACATTTTGTGTGCAAAGAAAATAACGACTTTATTCAACAATTCTTATCCCCCGAGTCACCCTGTGCCTCCATTAATGAGAGTATGATGCATGTGCTGAGCCTTGTTAACGTGCAGAGGAATGCACACGCATGAGTCGTGGTACGCTCATTAATGGTGGCAGACATTAAGCAGAAAAGAAGAAATCGTTGTAAAAAAATGTTATTTTTGTTTTCTTAGCGCACAAAAAGTATTCTTGTAAATTCATAAAATTATGGTTGAACCACTGATGTCACATGGACCATTTTAACGATGTCCTTACTATGTTTCTGTGCCTTGACCATGGTAGTACCCTTGCTGTCTATGGGGCAGAAAGCTCTTGGATTTCATCAAAAATATCTTAATTTTTGCAAAGATAAACAAAGGTCTATATTCTGGTCTCATCTGCATGTCTTTTAGCATCACTGTCTTACTACACTAAACCAGCATTTTAAAATGCTACAAAACTGTTCAAGCTTCCAGGGATTTAATTTTAGTTGTCATTTGTTGAAATAAATACAAAATACAGTGTGCTTGTGTGCTGAATGTGACCCACAATCTCTGATTCTCCTCCATGGCCATGGAAAAATTTATATTTACAATGACAACAATTATACTTCATCATTAAAACGTTTCCAACAAAGAAATGGATCGACTTCTGTCATCTTGTTGAACAAATACTTTATAAAAGAGCTATTTTCAAATAAATTCAATGAAAACAGCACTCAAATCCAACATAGTGACACATCAACATCATGAAAACTCACAATTCACGCTTAATGAAACCACGAAATTTGGTCACGTGACACACAAGAACCAATGTCTGAAATTGCTATTTAGATTTGGTTAAACAACATTATAAATGAGGTAAAACACTTTTGGTGTTTCCATGGTAAAAGCGACCTCCGCGTCTGCACTGCATATCAATTCAAATGCATCTGTGAGAAACATTTAGGCGCGCGCAGCATATAAATATCATCAATTAATATTATTTTATAAAATATATATTGTAAATGAGGTGAAACACTTACTTCTGGTGTTTTCCTTGATAAAACCAAGTTCCCTGTCTGCTCCACATCGCGAGTGAAGTAAGATGTCTCTCTGAGAAAAAGTTTAGAAGCGCACAACACATAATTATCGCTATAAATCAATATGATGTTATGAAATATATATATTTTACATGAGGTAAAATAACTTCTTCTGGTGTTTCCCTTTTAAAAGCGATGTCCATGTCGATTCAAAGGCATCTGTGAGAAATGTTAGTCTCGTTTAACTGCACACAGCATATAAATATCATCATTACTTAATATTATTTTATAAAATACATATCGTAAATGAGGTAAAACACTTACTTTCAGTGTTTTCCTTGTTAAAACCAACTTGCCCATCTTCTCCGCACCGCGAGTGGAAGAAAAATTTTTTTCAGAAAAGTTTAGGCGCACACAGCACATAAATATCGTTATATAACGATATGATAATACAAATTGTGTATTAGATTAAACAGATTAAACACTTCATTTAGCTATTTTTCGTCCTTGTATGCTTTGCATCGCGAGTCAAAGAAAATGGCGTCTGTGAAGAATATTTCAGATGGGTTAGGCTTGCACATGAGCAAATTGAGCAAACATGACTAATTACACTCATCACTGTTAATAAGGGTGACTCTCCGTATTTAGTCCAGCCAGAGGGTGCTGTTTAAACTAGCTATAGTGTTAATCATTTAAAAATTCAACCCCACAACTTTACTAACTCTTTACTCTAAAAGTCCTTGACACTCGGATTTCAACACTGGATATTTTACTGTGAGGGGATGGGCTGGAAAGGCTAACTTTTGAGAGCTGTTTGCTAATTGTTGTTGTATTTACTGGACTGCCTTAGTAAATAGCCTGACAGAAAAATTATTGTAAGCGGCCATGGAGTGAAGAATAAATTTTTGCTTGATCTTTTCATAAGAGTTCATTATACTAAATGAAATGTTTATTTGAAGAACTCAGAAAGTCCTCCTCAAAGCAAAAACAACTTATTCTCTACTTTTGCAACTTTGTGAAATCAGCACAGGAACTCCTCCCCTGCAACACATTACACCTTCAGTCAACTCAAGAGTTAATTTACGTGTGCCCACAGTGAACACTGAAAGACATTCCCAACAGAGCACTGAATCCAGCAGTCACCATGAAAACAGACTCTGAGATGTAGCATCATACTTCATTGATGCAGAACTTTATGTTAATGACTGTGAACAAGGTTTATAAACCAGTCTTTGCTCACAAAGATAATACAGCTGAAGTTCATTTTTGAAATTCCATAAAAAGCTAATATAAATGAGATAAGAAAATGGTAAAGATTTATGAAGTAAAATAAACATTGTTTATGTCATCGTTTTGTAATTATAATATAATTCATAATCTTTGAGATTCTCATCAAATAGAAACACTTTCACACCAAATGACAAAACGAATTGGTTGCTCACATAAGACATGTTTGATTGTTGGTCAATGTACACATGCACTATACGGATGTCTTTGATGATGAATTCATTTGTTTTGAACTCAAGTCTCTGAAACCATTCTGTGATGTTTTTGTTAAACTGAATAATTTTAATTATTTAAAAATGAATCTGCAAATTAAGCTGGAATATTAGAAAGTATTTTGACAAAAGAAATATTATAGCCTTCTGTAATGACACATTTGTGAGTGAAGCTTTTCTTCAGTGCCTCTGTCACTCTCACACACACACACACACACACAGGTGCTTCTGTATTAATGTCAGACATTGCAGTAATGGCTGTCAGGACGGCTGACTCGACTATTACACTGCTTCTCTCTGCTCAGCCCTTCTATTGATTACAGTGCCATACACCACTGATCCAGCAAACCAACCGCGAACAGACACTGTCCCACACTCTCACTCACATCTGGAATGCACACTCACCCATTGGGATCATTTTTTTTGTTGTTGTTGAAGTCTGGCTGATTGTGATGTCACATACATGTAAAATGAATACTGTAATATTCACAATAGTAAGTTATCCTGCTATATGACCTAAGACATACCACACTAACTTCTTGTTAGATAGACCAAATATCTGAACATAACCTTTTACTGTCTTGATAAATAAATGGCACCTGGAATCTCAGTATTATGATCAAATTATCTACATATTAAATTGCATATACTGTAGTCATCACATGAATTGTGTAATGCAGTGATACATTTTATTTGACAACTTTGTCCTTACTTCTGTTACTGTCAGTTTTGGGATATTTTAGGTTAGTAGATAAATGCTTCCATCTGAAGTTATAAATCAGTCATGACTTGTTAGTCTATTTATAAACTTTCTGCATAATGCAAGGAGTCATGAATTAAAAACCAGCCATGGTTGATGATGTCTATGCTCACAGCACACACAAATGAACTGCACACCTGGAAACTGTCCAAACCATTCTTCTTCTTGTGTGCTACACTGTTGTTCAATTAATCATAGCCTGATCACTCAGTTCTAGTACTACAAAAACAGTCTGCTGCTGTCATTACCGGCCTGTCATTAGTACAGTGGATACTATAAAATCTTAAAAAGTGCTCAAATATCATGTGCAGTTGCATTTAGTTCACACGCACAGTTTTGTCCCTTAAATTAACTTAAAACTACTCTAAATCCAAAATATCATATGACTTAAAATCTAGCATACATAAAATAGTACATATGTAACTTGTATGAACTATTTTGTCTTGTGCAATAACCTTTCTTTAAAGGCCTGTGTGCGTGTACTGTATATGTGTATGTATTTGTGTGTTGATGGAGGACATTAATATAGCATTATAAAAGCAGAGTAAAAATGGCCACAGCTCAGTAATGTATCTCGAAAGTGTATTTCAAAATGTATAACTACATACTCCCAAAATGCCTTATTCTAAAATCAAAATCCATAACTTCTCATAATTTTTCAGGTGATTGGGTGTGTAGACTAAAAGCGCTCACTGGCTCCGCCCACAGAACAGATGGCCATCTGGATCCAAGGAACTGTTTTGGCCAAAGCAATTATTTGTCAAATTATAACATACCGCTGCATAATCTCCACCAGAATAACTCATACACGGGGGATTATGGGAGGTGTTTTAACTAGTGCTAGACAAATACAAGGGATGGGGAATAAATGTGAGGTATTTTCTGATGAACGCATTACCCCATATGACACATTAACATTTCATACAGTGGTGCTCAGTATTTTTCAAGGGCAGGGAAGCACAGATATCACTTATAAGTGGTAAAATATGTACTGAGATCTACTGTATCTGCAGTTTTGCTCATGAGAGCTGATTCTAAGTCTAAGACAGGATAAATTTATTGAAGGCTCAATGTCAATTGAACAATCAGATTCTTCTTCCCTGATGTTCCTCTCTCATAGACACCCAGTGAAGCACAGAATTTGTTCAAGACCCAGTTTGTTGTGTGTAGACCACTTGTCCAATAAAAATCAATCATTGCTCTATTAAAATCAATGGTACAGGAAGCAGGGCTTCAGGAATGGTTCTCTGGGCCAATGAATCCTACACACAGATTTGTGTAGAAAGATTACAGTTGATCCAGACAGCATAATATTTAGTTATATTTGCTAAAAAATAAATATAAATATAAATAAATATATTTATTTATTATTATTATTATTATTATTATTATTATTATTATTTTACAATGTATAGCACTGTGTTTCCCTACCTTTATTCACCCATGGCACACCACACTTCAAATAGCATATTAAAACTGGATATTATATTAAAAGCAATACTCATTTTTAATGTGAAACTTGAGCACAAGGTCATAGGTAGTTTTATGTTGTTGGTGATGATAAAACAACAAACTTACATGTGGTTGCTGTCGGCGGAAACCTTGTACGTCCAAAACCACTACCACTTTCAGGAAATGTAAAAACATAGCCTTTATTTTTTTTTATTTTTATTTTTTTATAATTAAACACCGCGTTGTCAGAGTAGGTATTGTGGCTTTATATATGATCAGACACTTGCATGTGCCTTTATAACATTAACATTTTATGAAAATCAAGCATGGTTTTTGACCAGAAAATGATGGCAATATGTGTTTTGTACTTCATTAACAGCTGCATCTGAGGCAGTAAGTGCATCATTTATGTGATAATAAAACATGAAGCTCTATGCACAGGATATATAAAACAGTATATTAGCTACACCTAGACGGCAAATGCTAAGACACTTCTCCGCTCTTCAAAAACACACACACACACAAAAAAACATTAGCCTTTATAGACATGGAGTTTCTGGAGTAAAGAAAAATCCTTTTTTTACCCTTTCATTGCGAATGAGCAGAGATCTGTCTCGAGACTGGGCATGGCACTTCATTCTAAATGGAGGCGGGTGGAGTTATGAGGTTTCAATAGTTTGAAGATCCAATGGCATTATGAGGTTTAGTCACAAATCTCCTTTGAATGCTTTTCTTTGGCTAAATATTTTCTTTGGCTAAATATTTTATAATAATAATAATAATAATAATAACAAAATATAATAGTGATAGAAAGCTTTGTTTTGACTACTGTACTGTACTGTATTTTTTGTAAAGTAAACAAAAAAAAAATTTTAATTATGTAAAAATTCAAATAATAAAAAATTCTAAAATTAATTGCTATTAACACTAGGAATGTAACGATCAACCGCATGAAACCGGTTGAAAATCGATTTAAATATGTGACGATTCAAATCGGTTGAGATTCTAAACAAATGGTGTAGGAGTTTATATAAATGTATATAAAGGGAACTTACTGTCTTTAGAAAAGTTAAGATGGTATTTTTTATTTTCATCTTGCCTCTGTATAATGCATATTAAAGTTCATAAGTGCAGCACTGCTTTGTTTACAGCAGAAACCAAGGATACACTTTAAGCACCGCCTGTTGGCAGAGAGTGAATCTGCATCTCATTCAGCTTGTCTGATGTTTCTGTTTTATGCAGATATTTTTTATGCATAGTTTCACAAAACTGAAGTCAAACCATTCTGCTTCAAATTACGAAATGATACAATCTTATTTAGATTAAAAACTGCTCATGTTGCATGGATGCAGCATCTTTGATTGAATCATGATTAAAATGCAGTGGTTGCCTCTCATTTTAAATGGAAAGAGAACAGACAAAGCCTTATTTAGTTTATATGAAGAGATTTATTTTATTTGTGTTATTTATTTGATTTGAGGCTTGTTTTAAAATTTCTATTTAGTTTTATTATTTACATTTACAATATATTTAAATTTTGTCATTAAGCAGACACTTTTATCCAAAGCGACTTACAAATGAGGACAATAGAAGCAATCAAAACCAACAAAAGAGCAATGATACGCAAGCGCTATATCAGAATATTATTATAGTGATATATTTCAATTTCACAAAGAAACGTGCAGCATTTTGTCCAAGCAATAAAAGGACACATTTAATTTATAATTTGTCTTAAATCTCATTTTGTAAAAAAAAAAAATAATAATAATTGTGAATCGAATTGAATTGTGAAATCAAAATTGTGAATCGAATCGTGAGTTGAGTGAATCGTTACATCCCTAATAAACACACAGTCAGGAGTTGGCAGTGAGGAAGAGTCATGGTATAAATCAGAGAAGGATAAAGAATTCCTGTGACATTAGTGGAAAAGGAAAAACATGCAGATGTAATAAAGAAAAGGGAATTATTCCGAGCAAAGTAGTACAGATGTCTTGTGGTTGATAAGTTCCTAATGGAAGAGGGCAGAGAGACAGAAAGAGACCGCGCGAGAGAGAAATGGGCGAGTTCAAGCTCTCACTAATGGTGTAATCACATTGATTTCTATTTAGCTGCCGACTCTGATGTTATTTATCATGATTAACAAAACCACCTCTCTCTCACCCTCTGTTTTTCTTGGCATCGCCCGTTGTTTAACCAGCGGTGGAATGCTGTCCTCAGTGTTTTACTCCCTCTCAACTGCCCGCCCGCCTGTTGACCCTCAGCTCTAAGCCGCCAAACTACCATAATGTATTGAAGTCTCTTTATACTATAAGCATATAATCCATCACGGTTTCAACATTCCTGCCTCCACACCCTCCAGCACATGACCCTGACATGTAGCTTTTTACTGACATCTTACTTTACCAGGGGAACATTAGTGATTGTTCCTCAGGCTGTGCAGTCTGGCAACATCATGGTTTCAGCTATACTTGTTTCAGACAAAATCTGATCAATTATCTGCTCATTTGCCCTCAAACTGGTATTAAAGGAAAGAAATGGCATCCAATTCGGTAAAGCATTTTTGATTATTCAACAGTAGACAATGTAGGATTGGGTTTGGTAACATCCATCAATCCAAACATGTCAGGTTTAGATATTACATATCAAAGATACTGGCCTTGGTGACAACAGCAAAAAAAAAGAAGTAAATAGTTTCAGAGGCAGAGCAAGTTATTACATTTTGACAAAAGATTATGAAGACTTTAGTTTTTACAATAATATGCATAATGAAAATTTAATTATTTTCAACTTTAAGTGTGAACTAAAATGCTTCCATGAAAGCAACAGGATGAGAGATCTGTAGATATTGTTTTTGTGGCTTTAGTGTGAGCACTTGTCACATGACTCCATCTTGTTCTTTCACTGGAAATCAGCCCCTTTAAAGCCTACAGGCTGCTGGGAGAAATGACGCATTATTGAAAAACGACAGAGACAGAAAAGAGAAAGATGGACACTGCAGGAAAATCAGGTGTGTAATAAGAAAATTTAATCTGCAATCATGACCTTACTACTGTTAATTTGATTGTTACATTAATTAGTTTTTTTTCATGTTTTTTCATGAGTCATTTCATATGTTTCAGGTGACTAACCGATTCACATAACATGGCATTTAAATTAATAACACCACTGTATTAACATTATTGTAATATCAAAAAAAAAAAAAGCATATTAGCATGTATTTTTCCAATATTTTTCTTGGGTATGCAGTTCAGTGTTAAAGGAAGAGAAATAGATCACAAATGAGAAGAGACAGACTGTAATTATGTTAAACGTAATGGCTAGTATATGCACACAATACCCCGTACTTCTTGGTGGATTGGGTGTTAATAATGGCTTTGGTGAGGTTGACTCTTCATCCCTTCAAACAGCAGTTTAACTGGCAGAAGGGTTAATGAATAACAGTAATAAAGGCAGACACTGCTTCTTAGTCCGGTCAGCACCAGGATCAAGAACTGATTGAAGAAAGCCACTATATCCACATTGCATGTTTATGTAACTGTAATGTGTGTGTGATTGAATGTATTCAGTAATATGTGGTAAGAATGTAAACAGAGAATTCAGGAGGTATGCTGCCAAAAGTAGCTGATAGTAAGGGCCAAGCTGGGGTTTACCATTTGAAGGAATCTGTAGGGATTTACAGCATTTAACATCATTTAAGACCAGCAATTTGGAGCATTCCAAACTCAAACAAGACTTCCAATCCTAAACTGAAATAGAGATGTTTGCCACAGGTATTCTGTTTACAAAGAATTTTATTTTAAAAGAATCTATTGACTCTTAATTTCTTTTAGGCTTAATGCAAAATATTAATAAAATATGAATCACTTATTTATACATGGTATCACAACAAAATGTTACATGAAGCAAACTGTAAATGTTAAGTGATTAACTTTACACCATTCGCTGTAGATTGGATTTCGGCTCATTGATCTCTTATATATTATACAGTAGATATCTATATTTTATTGTCTTTATTATAAGGGCCTTTCGCACTGCAGGAACCTTTTCATAGTACCAGAACTAACTGTGGAACTACCCACTTTTTGGCGTTTTCGCACAGCTGGAACTGGGTACGATTTTAGTACTGGACTGCCTTTTTCGAGAACCAAATTAGCTCCTACTCTGGAGCAGGGTCTAACCAGCACAACTGGTACTACCTGTGATGTAAGTATACATTGATTGGCCAAACATGTACGAAAACGTCCTCACCCGCCATGATTTAAAAAGCTGTGTAAACATACTGTAAACATTGTGTCAACTTATTTCGCAAGTATGGAGAACAGCGATAGATGGACAGATGCTGAAGTGCAAATGCAACCCTTTAAATGGTACTGGGAAATAGTTCGTGAAAAATCGTCCCAGTACTTTAGTACTGTACATTTAGTTCTGGAACTAAAGCGGTGTGAAAGGCCTTATAGATCAGTGTTTCCGCCATGTTTTAAATCGACAAATGGTAACTCGATTACCATCTAGAATTTTGAGTTACCCACTCTTAAATATGACTTTGCTTACCCATTCATGAGGAAATTGTAATTATGATATTTCTGATTCCATTTGAAGGGTGCATTTGAAGTTTCACTCTCTGTTTCTTTAAGCTTTGGTTGGTTTTTGTTTTAATGCAGCCGTCTAGTATTGTCAAGTTAAGCTGTATCGTTTTATCTTGTATTAATCATGTATTTTTTTTTTACATGTTTACAAAAGCTGTCATTAGATCCACACAGTGTCTCACTCATATTCAGTAACAAGCACAATGCAGAACTAATATGAATTAAAATCATATTAAAATTTGATGAATTTCATGAAAATTGATTATTAAATAAAAAATATATTTTTTAATAAAACAAGTATTGAATTAAATGTTACCATACATACAACATTAAGGGTATAACAGAGTATATTTTAATAATCAATCTTCAAATGCCATATAATAAAAATTTCTACCTAATTTATTTAGTATATGTTATTCATTTCTGATGTTGAAGTGTTCATATTGCAAAATTATCTAATTTACTCTGCAAACAACGCACTCAAATATTGAGTGATGCTATATAGCAAATTTAATGTTTCAATGGCTGTTATTGTGACAGTACAGAAACTGAAGAGTTACATGTCTAATTTGATGGAAAATATGCTATGTATGTATTCTATTCTATGTATAACTAATCAAAATTTATTATGTATTTATATTATGACTAATCTGGACTAATGATATTCCTCTCTTGAGTCATTGTTGCTTTTTAATTTTAATTTAAGTGCATTTGAAATTCCAAGCCAATGTTGTGTGGAAGGCATGGCTAATTCAACTGAAAATCCACTTCAGAAACTGAAAGGGAACTGAGTGTGTATTTTTAAGAAAGAATCAACATACGATTCAAGCAGTTAAACCTAAGATATAATGCTTGAGAATTTCCAGAGGTTAAATAGAAGTCAGGTGGCAGGATTTTGCACAAGCCCTTGAGGCCACTTGTGTTGATGCAGTTAGGTAGGTAAAGGGTGTTTTATATAGCAATAAAAAGACCAGGGCCTGCTGAAAAAGCAGAGATCAAGGAAGCATCTCATTTTGTCATATAAAACGGCTGGAGAACTGGTTGCCACAGATGATTTTTGGTGTTTTTATACAGCTGAAGGTAAAGTGTGTGGCCTCCAAATGAAATTGAGATGAAAAAGAAATACGAGTTGTCAAGAGACAAGAGAAATGCTCAAATAGAAGAGAAAAGTCAAGAGGTGATCGCTAAAAGGATACGGCTGTCATAAACCTGATCAAAGATAACTGCTTACTCACACAAAAGTCAAAAGAGCAAACCTCACACTGTGAAGCAACACACTAAGTTTGGTGTGTGTATGTGTGTTTGTGTTTGCGTGCACAGATGGCATGTAAGAGCCGAAAAGAAGAGTGATGTGAGGTCTGTCCACACAGGAGGGAGAATTTAACTGACTCAAATTTTACTGCTGGCCTCTTTCCGTCTTACAACCATTAACATCTGCTATCTATACAGAAACCAGCATCTCAGGTCATAAAGCACGCTATAACTAACAAGATCATATCACATTGTCACATTCAAGCCTGAACACATCTTAATGTGCCTTTCATTTTCTTATATTAATGACTGTATCTAAGATCGACATGTGTGTTGGGTACATTTGATAGGAGACGCTGAGTCCCCATCACACCAACCAGCATGACTTTGATCAGGTGGAACAAACCTGTTCTGACAGGGGCTTAACGGAGCCACTGGCCTTTGGCTCCTGACATCTGTGATTGAGCAGTCAACCAATATACAGAACCCTGACACACTGCCGTACGTCCCAATGCAACATCTGCTTGTGTGGGGGGCACCGGCAGAGTGCTGCTCATTTCATACTGGGCCTGGCACACTGCACTTGGACAGACAGGTGGCCTAGCCAATCACGGACCTGTGAGCATGCCGAACCTGTCTCCAGCACATGCTACTTTTATCCTTTAGCAGCCTGGGTCAACAGCATCCATGTAGCAAGCTCTCCTGGCATTGTCTACCCACCATCTGGATATGAGAGTTGCCCTCTGCAGGCGCAATGACCCTCTCTCAACGCCTAATTAATGTCATAGATTATCTTGACCTAAACACAGCCCAATTTTAACTTACAATTAAATGTAATAATAACCGCCACAAATGCAGAATATTCTTTGTTTACAGTTTGACAGAATGATTTTCTCTTCTGATTTTTTTTTTATCCATTAATGAGATTATCCATTAATGAGTAATAGTTCATAATTCTCTTCACATTCATCATCATGCTGTTTCAAACCTGTATGCACTTTTTCTGTTAAACACAAAACTCTGACATAATGTACTGGTTGCTCTTTATCATCCAATTACAGTGAATTGAGACTGGAGCTTTTAAGGTTCAACAAGAACAGAAAAGCACAACAACTGTGTCAAAAGCAGTCCATGTCTTATGATAAGCCGTATGACCAGTCCTACATTTAAGTCATAAGATAATTTTCCATATACCGTGTCCTGTTAACTGTTGCAAACTGATCAAGAGCAACCAGTATAAAGAATAATTTAGACAATGTAATTAGAAATCATGACAACAAATAAGCCATGGGATTAAAGCAACATGGTCTCATAAAAATATGTACCTCTTGGGTCTTTTCTGCAACAGTGTTTTTACATACCTTACTGCATGTTTCGCACAGTTTCAAAGAGAAATGTCCACTGAGTGTAGCTAAAACACGGGTTCAATACGTGAACCCTGGCACGCTTTAATTATGTTGATATAGGTACAAACCCAATTCCAAAAAAGTTGGGACATTGTACAAATTGTGAGTAAAAAAGGAATGGAATAATTTACAAATCTCATAAACATATTTTAT